>NC_139607.1:3383108-3588108 GCF_964270895.1 Podarcis filfolensis
AAAATCCTGCGCTCACATCTGCATTGCCTCTGACTCCTTTTTTTTTTTTATTAAATATTTATTAGTATTTTCACAAAACACACAACAAACAAGAACAAAAAAATAAACAAAATAAAAACAACACAAAAAAGCATATTCGAAACTAAACAGAAAAATAGAAAAAACACATACAGTTTCTGATACTTATTTTCCTCAACCTTGTTTCTCAGACCTCCTCACACCTCCCCTTCTTGTATTCCAATTTAAATTGTCAATTCAGCAAGTCCTTAACTTATTTCTTCACCTTAACTTAAACATTTATTCTAACATACTGTTATTTTACTTTACTTCTTTTTTCCATTTCCTCCATTTATTTTTAACAGCCTTATTTTCACTTAATTTAAAAAAAAGAGAGAAAAAAAAAACCAATTTCACCTTATTAAAATTACACATCAATACTTATACCTCATTAATTTATTCTTAAACCTTTTTCCTAAGGTCGACCAAAATTTCCCTTCCACGGTTTACCCAATTTCCTTACCACTAACAAAATATAAAACAAACAAAGCAATGCAAATTATCCTTATGTACCCTTTGGATTCCCAACCTCCACCCACCCTTCTCCCGGTTCCAGTCCCCAACCAATATCCATCAGTCTTTATATTATTTATTTAGCCTGGAGATCTCAGGTCCGAGGCCCTTATGTCTCTCTCAGTTCCTTTCTGCCGGTCTCTTTGATAGACCTTGATGTTAAGCCCCAGGTCTCGGAGGGGCTCCGGCCCAACAGAATCGGTGTTACTTCTAGCCAGTCCTCCATACTTAAAAGCAAAAGCAAAGCCTATGGGGTATTCCAACTCTTGTTTCAAATTTCTTTCAAATCCAAATGTCCCCACAGCTCCAGCTTCCACCTTCAACAAATTTATAATCCTCAGGTCTTCAGATCTCCTCAAAAGAGGATCTCTCCATTTTCCAAATTCCCAATCAAACCAGGCTTTCCGCATCCAGTTTTTATTGTCCTTTTTTATCATCATGTCAGGCCTCATATTGTAGCTCTCCTTTGACTCCTGCAAACCTCCATCTCCTCCTTCGTTTTCTTCAAAAAGAACATATTGCTCCATCGTGTCTACGCTTTCGGTTTCATTTATTTGTTCAGTTGAATAGGCTTCCTGTTTCAAATCCTTATCAGACTCCAAGCTGTTGTTTACTGTCCAGTGTAATAGCGATACCTCTGTAGACAAAGCATCGTACTCATCTTGTAAGTTTCCCAAGAGAACCAGTGCTCTGTCCAATTCTGCTTGGAATTTAGACACTCCAGCCATTTTTGTAATGTAGTATCCTTGTTACCCCTCTAGGGGGATTTAATTCCTTGATCTTCCTTTCAGCTCAAAAACCAAAAGTCCAGTTATTTTGTATCAACCTTATTTTCAACAAGTTATCCCGAATAAACCAGCAAAAACAGCAGAAACAATGTTCTCTTTTTCCAGCTGACAACTAGCTGACTAGCAGCTCACTTGACAGCTGTCAAAATCTTCCGTGCAACAGGCTTTCTCATCGGACGTTCCCGGGTCTAGGGGGGGGTGTAGTTTCAGCTCCCAAAATTCTTTTTATCCTCCAGAATATCTTCTTATAATGTCCAAACCGTGAGGTCAGGATCTTTTGTTAAAAAAAGCAAGAAACAGATTCTCTCGACCTTAGCTGCCCAGTCCTTTGCTTTAAGTTGTTTACAAAGAGGGGGGGGTGGACTTCCTTTTTAGCCCCTTCCCGCTCGTTCCAAATCCAAGATAAGAAATTTTTTAAAGTTCCAATCTCCGTATTACTCACGGGTTGATGTTTTAGGATCCAATCACTCTTAGAAGAAGTTGGCGCTCTCTGTCAATGGCTTGCGGCTTCACTCCGTAGACGAGGGAGTACTCTCAGCACCACGCCTTACCCTGCCTCCGTTCCGAAGCCTTTAAAAAGGCTCCGTCGTGGATTGGGGGGGCGCAAATGGTGCCCGCCGAGTCTCTGTGTTCACAGGCATCCGCGCCTGTGATTTTAAGGGTCCCCGCTTCGCCGCAGCGGCCAGACCCAGACGCTACGGAGCCGATTCCCTCCGGAGCTCGGAGGGAATCCGCCATTAAACAGTGGCACCAACCCGGAAGTCCTGCATTGCCTCTGACTCCTGAAGCAAGCAAAGATTTCCTGCTTAGAATCCCTTGGACCAGAAACTCAACTCACAAACTTCTCCAACAGTCCCAAACTGAGATCATGTTGGAATGTAGAGCTTCTATAATTAACTCAGTAATCCCCCAAGATGCTACTGAATCATTTGAAATCCTAACAACATCTCTGAATGAGTTTCCAAAACAACAATTTGTAGTGTGAAGCCTTTGCTGCAATCTGGTTTGATAAGGAATGCAGAGATCTCAAAACACACATCCGGAATATCTTCCAACAGCACTGCAAGGAAGAGGCCACTGCCCCACCCCCAGAAAACATCAGATCTAAAAATGCATTGCAGCATCTTATTAGAAAAAAGAGATCTGAACATACCAACAAACAATGGGAAAAGCTCCACTATGCCATAACCTCAAACATTGCATTGTAGAATTCTCCTCTTCAGCAATGCCCCTTTTCAGAGTACTCCATTGCATTCCCACTCCTCCAAAGTTTTATATTTACACAGAGAACAGCAGTCAAACAATTTTAGATTTATTTTATTTTTTAAAAAGCTTATCCAATCCTTTGGGTTTTCTTAAGCAATTAATGTGCATATTAAAAGCGTAGCCTGGCAGCAAGAACACAGTACAGGTAACATAATTCTTCTAGCCCAGGGGTTGGCAACCTAAGGCCCATGGGCCACAAGTGGCCCAGGGGGTTGTTTAACTGGCCCACGAGCCACCCCCGAATCAAGCCGCCTGCTCAGCGAGTCTCCACACGCTGAGCTAACCCGGCGCAGTACGGTGTGGGGACTCGCTTCTGCAGCGTCGGAAATGGCGTCTGCGCAGAGGCTGGAAATCACGGGCATGCGCGCGCAATCTGGCCCACGGAGGGATCTCCACTGGAGTGAACTGGCCCAGGCGAGGTAAACCTTGCCGACCCCTGATCTAGCTGGTATCACCTTTGTCTAGATATTTAAATTACTGGCCTTATTGTCAAGCTTTTTGTTACCCCTCTGCAAGAAGTTTATTTTTCTCTGCTATTCAACCTGAATTACTGCAAATCCATATAACCTGTTGAGTACCACAGTCCCCTTTGTGTATGTGAAATGACACACTGGTATTTCAGATGAGAAACAGAACTGCTTTCTGACGTCAAATCTCTACAATCACCAAGCAGACGGTTCTATATTTGCAAGCCTCAAAAGGTTTGGGGTTTAGATGATAAAGGGCACTGCTTTTTATAATCTATTATTAACTGCCATGTGTGTGTCTGTATATATTACCACTAGGATTTCTCCAAAGAGAAGCAAAGCACGTTTTAGACACAGAATGATTAACTACTTTCCCCATCTCCACCTTTTATATATTGTTTACAAGAATAAATTCTTTAAAATACTGCTTCCAGTATTTCCCCATCTCTCAAATATCAGAATCCTACAGAACATTTTGGTTTTAGTACAAGCAATGTCTTTAAATAACATTTTTAGAACAAAATAATAGAACTCTTCGGTTGCTTTCAATAGATTCTATTCAAATGCATTAAAATTTGGTTTTGAATGTCTCACCTGAATGATTATTTTATAATTTATTGGGCTATCTACATTCTTTACTGCTGCTTCAGTGGTAAATAAAACCACTATAAACATGGGATTACACACACACACACACAAGCACATCCAATTAGTAATGTTGTTGTTGCAGTAATGGGGGGGTATCTCAAAAGTAGGGCCATCACATTTGAAATAAGCAAAAAAGCACGTGCACACATCTTTGACCACACACTACTTTTTAAAATATAAGATAAAACACATTTTATTTGGGCAATGAAAAATTAGACAGTAGCTATATTAAACAGCCAAATTCAACCAAGTCTACTGGCTCTCCTCCAGCCTAGACAAAAGGAGTGGGGTATCAATCTAAGATGGGTCACAACTGTCACCAGATTCTGCTGCAGAGCTCCCTTTCCCCTTGAAAATAGATAACTTTTCCAAATGATTTATTGAGTTAAGAATCCTTTTTCTCTCATCCTGAAGAACAATTGCACCAAGCAAAATTTTCTGTTGTAAGCCTGAGCTGAGCTAAGGAAGAATCTGCATCCTTTACCCTACAACAACTCCAGCACTACTTGTGATCTGTTGCTTCAGTCTTCTATCCATAACAAAAAGTGCTGATCACAAACCAGCTGTGTTGCTTTTTGTGTTAGCACTCAATCACCGTAGGAAGAAATACCTGAGAGATTAATGAGATCTTTTTTCTTCTCATATTGCTCAGTTTATCTCATAAGATCTATTTCCTGTACTTTGATTTCAAGGAATGTCATCTCTCTGTTTCCACATTCCTCCAATTTTTCATTTTCTTTTGCTGTGCCCTCTCAGCAGTTTCTCAACATTGCCTCATTATGAGACAGAGAAATAATTGTTAACCTCATGTTTTCCCCATAGGTTCTGAAGTCTAACAGTGCAGTGAATCTGAAAACAGAAAAATACCCATTACCCAAAAAGATACAAAAAGAGAGCCATACACAGAACAAACCCAATTATTTGGAGATTGCCTATTCTGATGGGACTTTTCTATCAGACATGGATTATTTATAGAGATCTTCTAATCTGCTTTAATCTGCTTTAACAGCAGCCCAACATCAGAGTTCATCCAAGGTGGAGCAGAGAATCAGGTGAGAAGTCTTAGAATCATAGAATTGTGGATTTGGAAGGAACCCCAAGGCCATCTAGTCCAACCCTCTGCAATGCCGGACTCTCCACTCAAGTATCCATAACAGATGGCTAAATATACAGACTTGATTGACTTATATTACAAATCTTCCAATTCACATTTTAAGCTCAAACTGTGATTCCTCAGCCCTTCTGCAGTTTACCTCTGCAAGACAGTAGGAAATGGCCTCAAGAGCTACTCTTCAAGAATGAGCATCCGGTAAGTTCAGCTGCATTGATGCATGGACCAGTTTTGGAATACTGCAGGTATCCAGTCTCGATAGTTCTGGGAAGGAGAAAATTCACTTTAAACCTATCAATGAAGTGACTGAACAAGATGAGCAACCATTTATTTTATTATTACATTTGTATCTCATCTTATCTCCAAAGAGCTCAAGATGGCAGACATGGCTCTCCCCTCTCCATTGTACCATACATAGTTGGTATGTTCTGTTTGGCTTGGTGGGTCACACACTGTGCAGACCCTGCCTTCCCTCAGTGCCGCTGCACAAACCCCTTAAGTAGGATATTATTTTGTATTTTATTTACCACATTTTTATTCAAGGAGCTCAGGGTTGCCAAGGGTCAAATTCTGAGGTTGTGGATTCATTTTCAGGAGGAGCCGTAGGAGAGTTCAGAACTGGAACTCATAGCTGCATTCACCCCAGTAACTTGGGGATTCCTATGGTAGAAATGCATTTTATAATGATGTCAAGTTCTACCTCTCTGTATTCTGCAATTTCAGTGGTGTCCAGATGCCATTACAATGTATATTTTCCCCCCTGCATCACTAGCTCCTGGTGGTGGGGAATTGCAAAACATAATGCTGTAAGGACATGATTATAGCGAAAGAGAGGGAGAACTCCACCTAGGCTGCCAGCCCTCCCCACCTTCCTTTCCCCCAGGCACTGGAGAATGGTGAAATATTAAACTATCAGGATAATAACGACAGGCACCTGGCATATTTATATAGAATGGCATATTAAATGAATGAAGTCACTGATTTGAGAGTGGGGCAGGTTTTTTTTGTAAAATCTGCTCTTTTCTAGACCACCGTCCTGTCTCTGCAGACCAGAGAATTACAGAATCATGGAATTGTAGAGTTGGGTGGGACCCCAAGGGCTATCTAGTCCAGCCCCCTGTAATACAGGAATCTCAGGGAGGTGGTGGTAAAAACAGTTTCCAATTACTTTTTTGAGATTTTTCAACTCTGGCTATTTCACACAGTTCTAGCTGGAACAATTTTGACAGTATGATTCACCTGAAGAAAAACTTCCTGCTCCTTATGATGTATTATTGAGGCTGCAACAAGCTTTATCGGTATTGCTTTCCACCTGTGCCAACCACTCCAGACATTGCCAGAAACTGGCATATATATGTGTGTGTTTTTCATTTTCCTGGCCTCCCAAGCATGTCAGGTCAAATGCTCTTTAGCTCCAAAATTGATTTCTGATATCATATGATAGAAATTCACTACCGTGTATTTTTAAGAGGACTTTAGAAAGGGTATGTGATTGGCCCTGATAGACCTTGACACACTGAATGCTTGGAAGCAGCTATCCTTTGACCTTATCCTGCTAAATGCTTTTGTATCAGAGCAGCACTGCAATTGTACACCTATAGAATAGGTAATGAACTATCTTTTGTTGGACCAGTTGTAGCAGCTGAAATTGATTCCCCCCCTTTTTTTTTCTTTGCAAGCTGGATTCTGGGAGTCATGGCCAGCCCAAATCATAAAAAGTTTTAGTATCTGTCAAATGACCACCTTTTGTGCTTGATTGCCTGCTAAGGGTAGTTGATGTGTCTAAAATGAGACTTGATGGTTCAGAGCTATTACCAGCCAGGTCACAGCTGAGATCAGTATTCCGCCAGTATGTCTTTGGGGCAGAGAGAGAGAGAAAACAGCTTGGAACTGCAAAGTAGCCAGATCAGGGAGAAACAAGCCTGGCTATTCCAGCTGGCTGGAAGGAGTTTTGGCCAGTTTGAAGCAGATGCTGCTGGTTGAGGGGAGCTCCCTCCCTCCCCACCCATGTGTGTGTGTGTCTGTGTGTGCATTGCACATACAAGTATCCCTAACTTTAATCCAAAGATAAATGGACCCCTGTAGGGCTGTTCCTTGAATCTCTCACTTAAAAGAGAAGGACGGAAGGAAGTGGGTATGTTTAGCCAGAAATAGAAAGGGGGTTGGGGGGAGGGTGCCACACGTGATAAAGGTAAAGGGACCCCTGACCGTTAGGTCCAGTCACAGTCGACTTTGGGATTGCATGATACTGCTCTTCAAACACCTAAATGGCTGTCACAAAGGCTGAACACCATTATACCATTAAAGAACAAGTGAAGCACATTATTTTGCTCAAATAATTCTGGGCTATGTGATTTAACCCTCACAACATTCTACTCCCAGCAACCCTTAACAAACTACAGTGCCCATAATTCTTCAAGTGGCGGATTGTGCTTTGAATGTGCTTTAAAGGTCTGTATGCAGCCAAAGACTTGCTTTCTGCTATCCCCACAGGGAATGACTCTGCCTAAGGGGCTTGAGAAGTTATGGGAGGGTAGATTTTGACCGGGCATTAGGAGAAACAACTCAACAGTAACAGCAGCTTGACAATGGGACCACCTTCTTTATAAGGGTGATATGCTCTTCCTGACTGGAGGTCAGCTGTCTGCTGGAGATGCTCTCACTCTGGGTTTCCTGCATCAGCAGAAGGTTGGACTCTATGGGTGGAAAGCTCCCTCCAAATCACAGTGGCAGGAGTGATTTCCTGCATGTACATCATGCTACACAATCATCTTCCCAAATTCACCTTAGCAGCTAAGTGGTATTTATTTGGTGGGGGCCCTTATGAAGTTGCAAGATTAGAAAACAACAGTCAACAGTGTGATGCAGCAGCAAAAAAAGCTAATGCCATTCTAGGCTGCATTGACAGAAGTCTCGTGTCCAAATCAAGGGAAGTAATAGTATGACTCTCTACTGCCTTGGTCGGACCACACATGGAATGCTGTGTCCAACTCTGGGCATCACAATTTAAGAAGGTTGTTGACAAACTAGAACATGTGCAGAGGAGGGTGACCAAGATTATCAAGGGTCTGGAAACCAAGCCTTATGAGGAATGGCTGAAGGAGCTGAGTATGTTCAGATTGGACAAGAGGAGACTGAGGGGAGATAAGATAGCCATTTTTGAATAACTCAAGGGCTGCCACATGAAAGAGGAAACAAGCTTGTTTTCTCCTGCTCTGAAGGATAGGACTCAAACCAAGGGCTTCAAGTTACAAGAAAGGAGATTGCGTGGCGAGTTCCCGCCCCCCACCAAGGATAAATAAAGACACCAGACACCATAATTTAAGGTTAAATGGGCGAATTAGGCCACAACTTTATTGAATTCAGGAATGAGAGGCATTGGCTTAGGCACTGGTCCTATCGACTATCCGGCTCCAGCCCATTTGCTGGAGACACGGGAAGGGTTAACACTATAGAGGGGAAGTCTCCTGCTGAGGCACGTCAACTAGGAGCTCCCCCGGGTCACCGCTCGGGGGCGTGCCTTTGGCCCACACCTCCATAGGCTTCGGACAGGGCCACGCCCCCCGGAGTCCTTTATCGGACCACCCTTCATTCACTGGGGGGAGGTGATGGCGTTCCTCCCCCCCACACACACACACATCCTCTTAACCCCTTCTTACCAATGCCTAACTGCCAATGCCGAGAAGTTGTGACGAGTTGCTACGAGGTAGGCGAAAAACCAAAAGGCTGTAAATTGCCAACTGGGAAAAATTCCTACCATGCCCCTTGCGGCGACAGACCAAAGTCCATAGCAAAGTCAGAAACCTACCTAAAGGGAGGAAGGGTGGCAAAACGTGGGTGCTAGCCGGCAAAAGAGGGCGAGCCCCGGCCGCGCCGGCCCTAAATAGGGCAGGCCACGCCCCCCAGCCACCTGATTGGCTGGCTGGGTGGACGACGCGGCCGGGATTCCCCTGCTCTCGTGGGGGCTGAAACCAGCCCCCGCTCACGTGGGGTGGGCGTGAAGCCCGCAACCCTACCTCCTGGGCAGGACGGAAGTGGCTTTCCAACAAACATCAGGAAGAACTTTCTGACAGTATGAGCTGTTTGACAATGGACTGGTCTCCCTTGGGAGGTTGTGGTCTCTCCTTCCTTGGAAATTTTTAAGCAAAGGTTGGATGGCCATCTGTTATAGTGGAAATTCCTGCATTGTATGGGGTCTGACTAGCTGACCCTTGGAGTCCCTTACAACTCTGTAATTCTATGAAAAATGAAAAATGAAGCAATCAGCCACTAGGTATTTGCAATTCCTTCCCAATTTTTATGCTTCTTCCAAATCCTGCATCAGAACTGGTGTCCTGGCCCCATTTCCAGTTTATTCTGAACTCAAGAAACGTGCCCAATGCAATGCTATATATGTTGAATAAGTACTACTTATTATCTCCCCAAAGACAAAGAAATGGAAAACAGTGTGACACATATGAACTTGATAATGTGATTTACATGTGAAAGTGCCCCTATGGTTTGATTTGCATATGAAAGAATCCCAAGACACAAAACAAAGGATTAGAAAGCATGGCAAGAGTGCTATTAGCATAGAGAACAGAGATTGTCCTACAGACCAACCTTTTTAAAGAATTTCGGTATATTTATCACTCACAAGTAGATAGCTCTAGTGGGTTTTTACTGCTGTAAAGGAAGGGGAGGGGAGAGAGAAAGTTTTTTATCATCTAAAAGGGAGGCACACTCACTGAAGACATAAATGTCTGGATCTGCAGTCAGTTCTCCTTGACTTTTGCTCCGCCACTCCTTTAATGTGCGCATTTCAACAAATAGCAGGATCTGCCTACCCTGGCTGATGCAGATGTGTGTGAATACGACTTAGCAATCCAAAAGCAGAGTCCATTGCAGAGGTGGTGAAAGATTCGCCTCATAGTAGAACACAGGATGGCTACGTCTGTCCATCCAGCTGATCCAAACCAAATTGAATTCATTGGCATAGAGAATTCAATATTCTAACAGCTCCCCATGCACCAAACCCCATGGAAACAAATGCTCCCTAGCTATACCAGCCTGGTGATAATAAAACATTATTGGGTGATATAGCTGGACAGACTGTAAATAATAGAGAGATGGGCTCCCTTTCCATCACTATGGATGGAGCATCATCTCACAAAAACCCTGTCACCAAGGAAGAGCATCAATGTCAAGGAACCCAGGAAAACACGATCCACAGATGTGCTACCTGTCTGCGCCTACCTGCCATTAAGAGGGGGTCAGGGAAGGGGGGGAAACACCCCACCCTCTTTCGTGAGCATCCGCGGGTCTCTTGCGAAGCACCTGAGCAGTTCCTGTGGCAGCAAGCTATGACAAAGATCTGCCTTGCACACAGGGGTTTGAAGGCCAGGATCATAAGGTATGTTCAGCCTGGATAAGAAAAGACTGAGAGGAGATACGACAGCCACCTTCAAATTTCTAAAGGGCTGACCCATGGAAGATGGAGCAATCTTGTTTTCTCCTGATCCAGAGGGGAGGACCTGAACCAATCAAGTTACAAGAAAGGAGATTCTCAGTTTACAAAAGTACGTGCATTGTAAACCTTTTAAAAAAATACTTTAAAGAAAGAAAGAAAGGAGATTCCCACTAGACACAGGAAGAACTTTCTGGTGCTAAGAGCTGCTGGACAATGGAACGGGCTCCCTTGGGAAGTGGTGGACTCTCCTTCCTTGGGATTTTTTAAGCAGAGGTTGGATGGCCATCTGCCATGGATTCTTTAGTTGAGATTCCTGCATTGCAGGGGGTTGGACTAGTTGATCCTTAGGGTCCCTTCCAACTCTACAGTTCTGTGATTCTGTGTAATCAGGAAGGTGAGGGTCTGGCTACAGAGAAAAACTCTCAGGCTCTGCCAGAGGAGCACCACATGTTCTAGCATATGGGAACTTTTGTCTTGGTACCAATTTTTGACCAATTTCTAGTTTGTCTTCATTGGCTTCAGGGTCCCTCCAACATCAGCACACAAGTGCTGCAAATCGTGTTTCTATATCAACTATAGTCCTCTTCCAGCTGAGGATTCAGGTTGCTTGTCCCACATATATGAAGAATGGTCCTTGCACACTGGAGGGGGTGGCTAGGAAGTGTCTTACCATGTTTCTCAAAACTTATGTTCCATAACAAGAGCTATGCTTAAACCACACTGTTGTCTGCTAAAAAGATAAAGGTAAAGGACCCCTGACAGTTAAGTCCAGTCGCAAATGACTCTGGGGTTGCGGCGCTCATCTCGCTTTACTGGCCGAGGGAGCCGATGTTTGTTTGCAAACAGCTTCCGGGTCATGTGGCCAGCATGACTAAGCCGCTTCTGGTGAACCAGAGCAGCGCATGGAAACGCTGTTTACCTTCCCGCCGGAGGGGTACCCATTTATCTACTTGCACTTTGACGTGCTTTCGAACTGGTAGGTTGGCAGGAGCAGGGACCGAGCAACGGGAGCTCACCCTGTTGTGGCGATTTGAACCACTGACCTTCTGATCAGCAAGCCCTAGGCTCAGTGGTTTACACCACAGCACCACCCACATCCCCTTACTGTCAGCTACTCATTAGTAAATGACAGTGTCATGAAGGGTGTCATGGAAGGAGGAAGAGAAGGAAGAACAGAGCTCAGGAAACGCTTTATGTACACAAAATGAATCCCCCACCCCTCTTGTGAAAACAATCTTCTTGGTGCTATCTTGGGCAAGTCACACATTCTCAGCCTTCTCATCTGTAAACGAAATGTGGTGATGGCTGCAAACTTGGATGGCTTTAAAATGAATTGAGACAAATTCCTGGGTGAGAAGACTATCAATGGCTGCTAGTGCTGGTGGCTGTGCACTTCCCCTTGTATCAGAGGCCGTATGCCAACGAATGCCAGCTGCTATGGAACATGGGCAGAAGAGTGTGCTGGTGCTGATAACTTGCTTATGGGCACCTGGTTGACCACTGTTAGAACAGGATACGTGTTTGGTCATACCCAGCAGGGCTCTTCTTACATGATGTTCTTAAGTAGGGATAATAATACTTGCCTATTTAACATGGTTGTCATAAGTGCTACCCAAGAATATATGTTCTTGTATTATCTGCTTGGTAATAGGTAATGGTAAAGGACCCCTGAACGGTTAAGTCCAGTCAAACTTGACTATGGGGTGCAGCGCTCATCACTCTTCAGACCAAGGAAGCCAGTGTTTGTCCACAAACACTTTTCTGGGTCATGTGGCCAGCAGGACTAAACTGCTACTGTCACACAGAGGACCGTGACAAGTGCATGGAAATGCCATTTACCTTCCCACCACAGTGGTACCTATTCATCTACTTGCGCTTGACATGCTTTTGAATGGCTAGGTTGGCTTGGTAATATCACGTGCTTGGTGAAGGAAAAACAATTAAACTGGCACACTCTTCTAAGACCGGTGTGTGTGTGTGTGTGTGTGTGTGTGTGTGTGTGCTATAAGACTGGTACCTTCCTTGGACCTTTGCAATAGGATGTAGTTTCAAGCCAGTTTCATAAAAACACATGACCGTGCCCTGTAGGATTTATATTTCTTAGGATGTATTCCACTCTGCTTACCAGGCAGTAAGTTTCCACAGTTGCCAATCAGATGCCTATAAGAAGCCCATGAGCAGGGCATAAGAACAATCGCTCCCTCAGCCTTACTTCTGAGAAGTAAAATATTATGCTGTTAGACTTATGCTTTGCAGTGGGGACATAGAATGGCCTTAATTGTATAATCCTGTACATTTCTACTAAAAAGTATGGCTCAAGTTCAATTGGACTTACTTATAGATAACTACGGTATATATACTGTAGGATTTCCACTGAAGCAAATGGAAACATGTGTGTAACTCCATTCATTGGTTTTTTTTACCACACACACATATAGTAGTAGCCTTTAAGCAGAATTGTCCATTACATGCAAATACTGTTCATTTCGTGATGTGAGATCACTTAGTATGATTGCACTTTTTGTTCGGTAACTGGACAAAATTCCAAGCCACTTCACGCGATGGAGACCACTTAACACAAATATTTGCATGTAATGGGCCATTTTACTTAAAGAGCCCAATGTAACTTTAGAAACAAATTAAGAGCAGAAAGAGTTCACATGATGCTATAAGAACAGCCTTTGTGAACATGCACAGAAAAAAGCAGCAAAGGACATACGGGATATGGGGCCACTGAAAGCCATCTCAACTGTACACACTCTAGATCTGATAAACGACCCTTTTCTTAACGGTTTCTGTCCAATTTGTACATACGTAGTTAATTTGATACTATGCCGTAGTTTACTAAGCTACTCTGTTATCAAAAGAATGTTGCCCTTTCCCCATTTATCAGCGACTTTGTGCCCTTTAAAATAGAGAAAAGGGGCATGCACTCAATAATTGAGATACACAGAATGATTCAAAGAGTTTTCTGGAGGCCAGTATGTGGAGATGTGGCATTAGTACATCCCTATGTGGGAATGAAAGAGTGTGTTGCCATATGCTATGTAAGCTTATCAGCTTTGGTGTTTCCAGAAACATGAAAACTCCAAAACATATTTTCAAGAGGGTATAGTCATAACATCTTCTAATACATGTTTAATTTTGTTTTTACTTGGAAGTTACCCTTGCTTAGATAACTGCTTTGTCCCATTCTGCTGCAGAAGGAGATCAGAACACAAATGGAATAAGAATGAATCTGCATGTAAAAACTTCAACCCACCACCTGTGACCATAAATTGCAGTGTGATCTTTGTTTTGTTCTTGGCATAACTCCACACTTGAGATTTAAAGCCTGTGTGATATCTTCATGAGACCATGAAGCCTGCTGAGGCTATGAGGCTAATTGTCCCCACATAATATTTATTTAAAATGCATCCCCCTTTTCTCCCACAAAGTAGGATTGAAGGGAGTTAAGTGCATATTAGTAAATCATCATAAAACAGTCATTATAAAGACAAAATAATTTACCATTACATGCAACTTTCAGTAGCAGCAAAATAAGTATATAAATCCAAAGGCAGAAGCTAAAAACTGTATTGAAAGGCAAATTAAAAAACTTACAACCAATGAATTAATCTTCCCACCAAAGGAATGAGAGAACTCCTAGCCTTTCACCAGCTGTTTATTATGGGGAGCTGTCTTAGACATTAATTGATGGATATCAATATTTATAATAGTAAACACATGTTGTGAGAATGATTCTGTGGGACCTGGACAATCTGAACAAAGCAAGTTGTGTGATTCAACAGTGGTCACTCCTACCAAGACTGAGAGACTCCCAGTCCAACAAAGGCACTCCTGAAGACGCCTCAGCCAAGTGCATTGCAATAATCAGTAATGCTGTTCTGCAGCTAATTTGTGTTATGGGTTTATATGGAAATTTTCTCCTTATTCTGCAGACAGAAGCTTTGCCCTTATGACACTTCTATTTTTTTTTATTCACTTCCATTTAGTGAATCGCATTGCCTTTCAGTGCCCACTAATTGTGCAATTTGCAGCTCCAGCTTTGAAGTGGATGTGTGTGTGTGTGTGTGTGTGTGTGTGTGTGTGTGTGTAGGTCACTCTATTTGTACAGACCTGTGGTTCACATCCTGCGGACTGCAGACCCAGAGTTATCCCAAGGGGTCCGCGATTAATACTCTTCCAGACAGTGCTTGGTTTAGTTCTTCTGCCAGGCTCCTCTTCACAGCAGCAACATCTCCAAGAACCTTGCTTATCTCCAGGAGTGCTGCTTGCATCTGTTGCAAAGTGCAGGGACACAGTTCAACAGCTTTGGCCTGTGTCTTCCTCACTTCCCTTGCTGATGCTCAGCGAACTTCAAAGAACCTGGCACTGAGGTGCAGGAAATCAGTGCTTTGGTGGTTGCATTCCCCGCTTTGCCGTATTGTTTGTGGAGGCACATTTTGCCCAGGGCCTTTTACGTTGCACCACACAAAGGACTTATTAGTGGGAAGCAGAATACAGCTTGGCAGCTTAAAGACCCCAATTTGATTTCAGCGGGCTTTGCATTGTGGACCATTGGTGGGCTTTCTGCAGAAGAATTGCTTGTTGAATTCTGTTTCCTTGGTTTACTTCTGGTGCCTTATTGGAATAAATTCTATGGCTGCGGCTTTCCCCCTGGTTTCCCCCCGTGGTTTAGGTGATTTTGGGAGTAGATCTTTTGGGGCAGGTTGGTGTCCTAAGTGGCATTCGCTGACCATGCCCTCCGGCTTTTAAGAACAAAAAATACTAATAAATACATAAATATAAATATTTAATTATATATAAAAATAGATTTAATTATAGGGATTAAGGATTGAAATATTAAGTCTTATTTTTAGGTACATTAATGGCAATAAATGTTTCCATTTTAATTCTTTTGGGATTACAGTGGTCCCTCAGGTTAAGAACTTAATTCATTCCGGAGGTCCGTTCTTAAGCTGAAACTGTTCTCAACCTGAGGTACCACTTTAGCTAATGGGGCCTCCCGCTTCCGCCGCACCGCCCAAGCACGATTTCTGTTCTCATCCTGAAGCAAAGTTCTTAACCTGAAGCACTATTTCTGGGTTAGCGGAGTCTGTAACCTGAAGCGTATGTAACCTGAAGTGCATGTAACCCGAGGTACCACTGTATGTCAACTCAGTTCCGTTGGAAATAAATACACAAGTAAATTTGCATTTTGTTCAGATCGATTGGTAAATTGCATTGTTGATTGTTGCTGGGGAAATAAATGAATGTATTTATAATTATAAATAAAAAACTTATCTTTCATACCTTTTTAAATTTATTAACTGGGTTGATCAGTGAGCATATTTGTGAAATAAATAAATGAATTTGTATTTATAAAAAAACATATCTTTTAAATTAATTAACTGGATTGATCAGGGGGCATACTGGAGAAAGAAATGAATTTATGTTTATAAATAACACAAATATATATTTAACACCTTTTGGAATTAATTGCTTGGGTCGTTGATTAGAGAAATAAATAAATTATTTTCTTTCTTTCTTTCTTGATTTTGCCACATCCATGAATTTCTTCAAAAGTGCTACTAAGTTCATAAAAGTTGTTTGTCATTTTGTATTTTCTCAATTAATGGAGCCTAAAATTGCAACAGTTAGCATGTGGGGCTCTATGAATTTTTTTGAGATTAGAAAAAGGCTTCTCACACAAGCAAAGGTTGGAAAATGCTCATATAGATGAAGGGCAGGTTATAATTTTTTAAAAAAATAACAGTAATAATAATTACAATAAACCCTCTGTGGCCAGCCTCAGCATTTATATGGGAACCTCAAAGGAGGAATGATGGAAGAAGGGGTGCAGCGTTTGCCCAGCCCCTGCTTAAAGGCAGAATCAAAACAAATGCGCAGGCTCCTAACATTGCTCCCCTGAGTGCAAAACTAGTGGGTTTATTTTGTTTTTCCTTTTAATAGCTTCTCTTGGGTGCTTTATGGACCAGTTCTCTCATCTGAAGTGTCTGATCCCAAGACATAAATTAATTTTAGGTGCACCTTTTATCCTTTGTGGCTGCTAAGGCAGTGCTCACTATTTGTTTTCGTTGCCATGGAGATAATTGACTTCCTGCAGTGGCAGAAGCCTTGTTTGGGGTATTAAAAGGGTTTGGGTCCAGGGATTCTTTAATTTTCATGTGGCGAGAAAAAGTCATTTCATCAACAAAACCTTCATAAAAAACCCTCTCCCCTCATAATTTGTATCACTCTCTTTATAACCCTGTGAACATTTTCTTTGTTTCCCCATGTGCTCCATTTTGTAGCTCTCCCTGCACACTCCACAGTAGCTGCTAAAACCACAGCAAGAGACATATTGCCTATGCATTACAATTCTGCAAAAATTGGTCAGGCAAAGTCTCCCTCCAGAATATTATTTGGCAGCATTGTAAAGCAACAGCAGACCTATAATAAAACAGCTGATTGCCAAGGCGCACAAGAATGGAATGGAATTTGTGTGCGTACACACACACACACACACACACACACACACACAGCACCTCATCCTAGGGTTGCACCAAATATTCTCCAGTTTCAAAATTAGTTCAAAATTAGCATATTCAACAAAGGTGAACAAATCACACACACACCCCACGTCTCCCCCCAAACCCTCATTGATCATGTGTGTTGATTTTACAGTGCTTGCTGACTTCTTCTTCTCTCTTCTCTTTATCTCCTTTGCCAACAGGGGCAACTCCTGCTTGCAGTGCTGCAGGTGCAGAACCCCCAAGGTGGGTTAAGGATAAAGAAGAAATGCAGTAGCAGCAATCAGCAAGGCTGCCCTGATCAGTCACTTTCAAAACCCAAACTCTTGAGAAAAGCTACAGCTGCAGCTGCAGCTGCAGCTGCCACTGCTACCACCGTGTGGCCCTAAGAGAGGATTGAATCTTTGCTAGTAGCCCATCCCCACCATTCCTCCTGCTCCTTCTCCCATCTGCTGCAGCCCACATCCATGGAGAAGGCAGGCTGCAGCAACTCCTGCTTGGTAGGCCGGGGCAGGCAGGCTTAGTGGTTAGGGTGATGAGGCAGAATGGCCACGGCTTGCTTGTCCTGTGCCCTTGCCAGCCCATTCTGGCGTGTGGAAGAGGGATCATCAGAAGGAGGAGCCGCCAATGCTGCCCAAGGAAGAATGGGCTGCATGTCTTGCTCACACATCTGCTGGACCAGGAAATTAAGAGCAGCAGCTAAGCGGGGGGGGGGGGATAAGTGGCAGAGGTGGGGGCAGCTTCTTCTTCTTGTCACCCATTTTGTTGCTGTTGCAGTGGGCAAACAAGCAAGCAGTTTTCTTGCCATTCCTTCCCAGCTCTCTTCTCCATGCATAGGCTGTGAACACGCTGAGGTGGTAGCAAGTTCTGCTGCTGCCCTTAGCCCGGCGCTTTCAGCTCTGAAAGGGGCTTCTGTGCACCTACAGCTGTGTGCATAAAGAGCCTACGTGTGTCCACAGTGGCCCTTTTCAGGTCTTCCTCTGAATACACAGACATCGGGGGTGGGAGGGAGAACAGGATTACTAGAACCAGTCCCACTTCCCAGTCTGCATGTGCAATCTGTGTGTGCCTGAAGGTGTCCAAGAGGCTAATAAAGCAAACGGAAAAGGACCTGTTGCTGCCATTCCATCAGCCGCAGCAACTGGGAAGGAAGGCGGAGGACACCAAGAAACAAAAGGCACTCAAGAGCAGTGCAAATGTTTATTACAATGAGGGTATGACTGAAAGAAAAGGAGGGCCAGCACTTGAAGGGTGAGGCTTCAGCTGTTCAGTATTGCAATATGTCTGTTACAATTGCCGCAAATGGATGTGTGTATGTGTGTGGGGGGTACTTTTCAACACTTGCAAAAGGAACACACACAGATCAAGACAAAAAAATAAACTGGCTCTGTCCTGCTTTATTGCCCCAATGCATACACTTACCTGAGTGATGGCAGCACTGCTTTCTCAAAGCTGCACCCCAAGCTGCTTCAGTAATGTACTAAGTATAGGACCACTTTTTAAAGAAGAGAATTGGGAGGAGCAGCTCCACCCAATCTGCACAACTTACTGGACAGGAGCGAATGAGGTCCAAAGACTCTTGGCGCAGGGAATGAGTCTCTGGATGCTGCAACAGCACCTGGGAACGCCAGGAAATGAAACTCCATTACAGTGGTGCCCCGCAAGACGAATGCCTCGCAAGACGGAAAACTCGCTAGACGAAAGGGTTTTCCGTTTTTTGGCTGCTTCGCAAGACGAATTTCCCTATGGGCTTGCTTCGCAAGACGAAAACGTCTTGCAAGTTTGTTTCCTTTTTCTTAACACCGTTAATACAGTTGCGACTTGACTTCGAGGAGCAACTCATAGAACGCAGTGTACATAGTAGCCTTTTTTGAGGTTTTTAAAGATTTTGGTGATTTTTGAAGCTTTTCCAAAACTTCTTTTGCAGCCATTTAGTAAGTTAAGCTTTTAAAACTTTTTGGGGGGGTTTGGATTTTGGGTTGGGGTGTTTGGAATTCAAGGACTTGGTGTTGGGGAGGGGTTTGCAAGAATCTGGAAGCTTGTGTGGTTTTTTCTGCATTTTTATGATTTTCTGTGACCATTGGGTCACTCTGCTGTTTTTTAAAAAAATTCTGGATTTGAATTTCTGTGTGCTGGGTGACTGGGGGAACAGTTGGGGAGGGGTTTGCAAGAATCTGGAAGCTTGTGTGTTGTTTTCTGCATTTTTATGATTTTCTGTGACCATTGGGCCACTCTGCTGTTTTTTTAAAAAATTTCTGGGTTTGAATTTTGAAATGCTCTTTACAGTATGTGTGACTTTAAAGAGCACTTAATAAACTCTTGTTGTACCAAATTTGGCTTTGTTTGGACTTTTTTTGACCATAGGAACGCATTAATTGATTTTCAATGCATTCCTATGGGATTTTGTGCTTCGCAAGACGAAAAATTCGCTAGATGAAAAAATTCGCGGAACGAATTAATTTCGTCTTGCGAGGCACCACTGTACCTGGGGGTGGGGTGAGGAAGCAAGTCACCCAATTGCAGAGTTTATCCTACCACTATAGCCAACACACTGGGTGTAAGCTGAGGTGGTAATATGGAGAGTATAAAGTGAAGTCCTTTATTGCCTTTACTGTCATTGTTAGAATAAACTACTACTGTTTGAAACCATAGGTGGGAATACAAACTTAATTTACTTCCAGCAACTGGGCAGATAAAACAGAAGCTCTCTAGGTTGATTGCTTGCTGCTTTGCCCTTGGCTAACCTCTCTTGCTCATACGCATTACATCAGTGTGACTGATGAAAGATTTCATGGTACGCAGACAAGAATAAAACTCTAGTGTAAGAAGGGCCCTCTTGGATCAGGCCAAAGGCCCATGTCATCCAGCATCGTCTTCTGACAGTGGCCAATCAGATGCCTATGGGAAGCCACAAGCAGCACCAGAGTACAACATTTCCCCCACTTTTGCTCCCTACCAGCTACAATTTGGAGACATGCTACTCAGATACTAGAGGTAGCTAACATTGCTAGTAGCCACTGATGGCCTTATGCTCCTTAGATTTGTCAAATTCCCTTTGAAGGCTGTTCAAGTTGGTGAGCATTAGTCCACACAGTGGTACTGAAGAGAGGAACCTCCAGCCTTCCAGTCCAATTCAGCTCCGCAGGGGTCCTCATCATTAGGGCTGCCCTACGCCCCAGTTTCCCCCGACATGTCTGCGAATGGGACTGTTAAAATGGCGTCTGGGTGGATTTTCGCTGAATTGGCAAAATGTCCAGGAAAACACAGAAGTATGGAAACCAGGGCGATTTTTTAATTTAAAAGCTTTAAAAATCTCCCCAAAGCCCAATGGCTCAACAACTTCGGGGCAGTGGAGGCGAGGAGGTCAACAATTTTCTCTAGATTTTCACTTTTGGGAATCTGGCAACCGTAGAGCTTTCTAAGTCCGTGTCCAATTGCTGCTGCTGTTCTGCTGCTTTCCCCAGGAAAAGTCACTTTTTAATGCTGAATTGGAACTAATGGCAATTTGCAGATTGTCATTTGCTCTGATTCAGTGGTAAAGAGCAGGTTTTTGTATGGAAAGCACTGGTGGAGAGGGATGCTTGGACAGGGAGCTTTAAAGAGCAGACCTGTGCCTAGCAAAGGTAAGTATGGAAGAGCCCTGGGTCTCTCTCAGAAGCTGACAGCACAATGAAGAAGCAACTTACTTATTTGAATCTCTCTTTGGGATCAGAGAAATAATAGTTCTTAGACTATATAAACAAGTAAGAACTTAAAGAAAACTGGACTGCATTGCTCATTGTTTAAGAGCAATGTGTTGGTTTGTATGTACAACTTTTTGTAACAAATTTAAAGACAATTTGCAGTAAAACTTTGGAACTCTTTCTTGGTGTGGAGAGCTTATTGATTCATACTCTGCTGCCAGCCTTTTGCAAGATGCATCTCCTCAGAAGAGGCAATGTAGCCTGCAAATTTCATCCAATTCTGGTCAAAAGTAAAATACAAAACAAAACAAAAACAGATAGACGGTTCCTTTTTTTGGGGGGGGGGGAGAAGAAACAAATCACATTTTAGCAGTGTCCAGCACAGAACTGCAGGACCTATTTGCTTGTAATTCATCAAGTTTTATCCATTGGGCGACCCTACTCTGCTGGCAAATTAGACCCACATGTCAAAACACAAAAGGTTACAGCCATTATTTGATGTCCCAAAAGTGAATGCAGATGGTAGGGAATGAAGCTCTCTCCCCACCAAGCTCCACAAGGCAGCCTCTGAACAGGTCTAAGCCAAATTGTGCTTTTTCATAGCTTTTCATATTAAGCAGCACAGTAAAACAGAAGGTCATCCAATTGATATGGAAAGAGCATCACATTATCTCTACTACTGGGATACATTTAAAAGCACAAACAAGTCCTCGCCCCCTGGGCAAAAGCTTACTTTGAGAATCCAGGTTCAGCAAGGATTATGGTCTACTACCAAGCTAGAAATATGAATAAACCAGATCCATATTTACATAACTTCCCTATTAATCACATCATTAGCCTCACAGTCCCAAGGTGCTGCTTCAAAGACTAAAGACTATGACCTGCAAAGGAACAGGGCCATTGGAACTGGGCTGAGGTGGCATTTCCTTGCCAGCTCAGAAGATCCCCCAAAGAAGGATGGGGAGTCTATTTTGCCTCACAGAATATGTGCCATTTGTTTCTTAAAATGACAAGCCCTTCTCAGCAAAGGAAAGATGAAAAATAAAAAATCAATAGTACAAATGGAAATCTTTAAAAGCAAGTCATACAGAGACAACCCCCCTGAAAAATCCCCCTCAGTTCTTTTTAGTGTGCTACACAAAATCAATCTGCAGTGACCCGAAGAGTGAGCCATCCTCACCCCTCTGACAGCCAGAGAAGGAAAAAAGAGAGAAGGAAAATTTAGCTCTTCTTTTGCTTTCCCAAGGCTTTAATAGGCTTTTGAGCTAGGAGGGCACTAGACTCACCCTTGTAAGTTTTTATCAATTCATCCTTTTCCCTGAATGAGGACAGATATCAGAGCATTGCTCCATGGGTAACTTAGTGCTATTCTGTGATTTGTGTTCATATCTGCATCTGCAATTTTGCTCTCCATGAGACACATACTACCACTGATACTGCACATTTTTACAATTCTTTCAAATTGTGGCCTTATCTGCATTTAAAAACTAAACATTTGGTATGGTGTTGATTCATACCATTTCATTCACTCTTATTTTGTTTAAGACAAAATCCTGAACGCTTGTACCTGCTCATATGCTCCTCTTACCATTCCCATGTCAGAATCCTGTCATGTATCTGGATTGTGTTGGCTTTATGCATTCCATCCACATCGGCTGGGACAGGAACTGGAAGTCTTGGTCTTCTCCAACTCTGTCAAAGATTGGAATACCCAAAGCTACTGCCCAAAGAGTAGACAGCATGGTTTGGCAAAGAGCATATTCCATGCAGGTACACTAGGACTGATCCTCAGAACAGCAATTGTTTTCTTTCCTGCCTGCTCAGTCCTAGGCATCTCTACCTGAAAGGAAGTTCTACTGAGTTAAATGGGGCTTCCTCCCAAGTAAGTGGGGCAAGGATTGCAATCCAGGACATTAGGCCTGACAAGCAACCAGAAAAGTCATTTACAACACATTGATTCCCAAATGGTTTAAAATATGTTGATCTACAGTCCCAGTAAGCTCTGTGGCAGACATATTCAGTTTGCACTCCAGGGAACCCTGTGGTTCCTTGGGAGCATCTCAGGAGTTCCTCAGTGACGTGATCAGCAACAGCGGAAAAGCATCCCTGGAAATCAGCTCCCTCAGCACAGATCTTCTCCAGAAAATCGAAGCATGAAGGTGTTATCTGGTGCACTGTTAGTAAATATGTAGGGAAGAAGCAGCCCAACACAGCTGGATGACACCCCACTTTACCTAGAACAAACCTTATAATCCTTTGTCCATCATCTAGGGCTTTTCTTGCAGACTAGCTAGAATTCCCTGACAGGCACCTATGAGGAAAGGATTGCTTTTAAATTGATATGAGGTTTGAAAACCACGGCTTGGGCTGGAGTGTGGTGGGGGAACCCAGCAACACTGTAGGAAGAAATATGTATACATATTAGTATAATTGAATACAGCAGGTGTAATAAAATAATCAAATACAACCCAAGTACTATTATATTTACAGGAAACTAGAATGCATATACTACATTTCATGAGCCATGCTGTTTTTACTGCATTATAAAATCCTGAATGAGAAGATCTGATTTTTGTATTATAAAAAGGTCAAATTGCATCTAGTGCTTTCCGGTAAAGAAGACTTTCAGTGGTTTACTAGAATGTTAATATATCTAAAACCGCTGAGACCCAATATTGTGGTCTTTCACAATGATTTACAGTAGATGGAACTGACAATTGATCTCGGCAGCTCTTTAATACACAGAATTTTACTAAGTAGCAAAAAAGAAAATATGTGTTGAAGACAGTATATTCGCAGGTATAGATGCAGTCAAATCTATTGGATTTGAGGCTCTGCATTCAAATCATTCATGATCAATATATATTACAATCTTAAGTTTATATAGGGTTGCCATATGTCCAGGAAAACCTGGACATGTCCTCTTTTGGGGGGCCAACATGCCCCGGAAGCAGAAGCGCCACAGCAGAGCGAAGCCTTCTCAGCAAAGACCAGGGCGGAGCTGGGGTCCTGCCTCCCCTCAGGCTGGAAGCAGCTTGGACTGTCCTTCTTTGCTCTTCAAGATGTGGCAACCCTAGTTTATATTGGCTTTTTTATGTCAATCAGAGCTTTAAAATGATTACAGGTTTGGTGTGTGGTAAAAAATGCATTGCTGGAGCCTCTCTTTTCTGACTATTCCCAACCCACCCTCATTAATTCAGTATTTACACAACAGAATGCAGAGTTTCATAAGTTTACAAGAGGTCTCTGGTATATGCAGCCTTCATTGATCTGCTACTGCAATAACATTTCTTTTTATGACAACAAACTCATGTAAAAATGGCCCAATCCTTAAACTATGTTGACAGTATAAGCCTCACCAAAACAAATGGGACGTGCAGCTGCAGAGACCCTTGAGAATTACAAAACGCATCTGGCAAGGAATGGAGCCATCAGCTACAGCAGATGTTCATAATACAGAGGTTCTGGTGTGGAGGTGTAATAACCACAGCTGGTACATACACACAAAGTGCACTGAAGCGGCTGGCAAAAGAAACTGAGAATATCACTTTTTGCCATTTAAACAGGCAGACACTGAAAAAGCAGTCAGATAAATTCCTCATTTTTCATATGTATGAATCTACACAAACAATGCAGTCAGGGGAGGGAACTCTGGGGCTCTAGGAACATGATAAAAGTTGGTGAATTGCTGGAAGTGTGCCTTAGGATGGTATTCAATGCTAAATGCACAGGGACAGAGGCAAGTCATAGAAATTAAGCAAGATTTAACAGTGCATACCTTGAGTGGAAATACATACAAGTATTGTGGTGCTCAGCAAGGAAAGCAAGAATGCAGGACCTTGGAAAGCTCACGCATGAGCAACTTTCTTCCATGAAGCCCAGGGCTGAACTGAGACCTTTCATTCTTCTAGGTTCAGATCAGCCTCGCACCAAAGAAGGGGAGGCCTTGCACTGGCCGTGGTCTGGCCCATCACTCTGCCTCTTCTTTGCCTCTCTGCCTGCCCAAGGAGTAGGCATAGGGGTGCACAGGGTCCCTAGGGAAAGGGGTCCCTGGCTCAAGCAGCCCCCGAAGGAGACGCTCTGGCTCAGATCCAGGTGTGACGCTGCTGCCTGGATTGTTATCCAGCCTCGTTGCTTCTGTTGCCACTGGGCCCACGGATCTGGCTGGGCCCTCTTCTTCTGGGTCACATTCACAATTAAGACTGCTGCTTGGGGGTGTGTGACTTCTTCAGTAACTGAAAAGTGATCACTGCCCCCAACTGCATCTTCAAGGACCCTAATCTCTTGTTGGCTCTCCTCCAGAATGCACGTACCATGTGGGGAGGGAGCAGACTCTCCTCCCACACCTCACTGTACATGCGTTCAGGGGCATATTTGTAATGTCTGAATGCTGACATACTGCAGGTACCTCTCTGAGCCATGGCGATCCCTGCCTTTGCAGATTTCCACTTCACAGATGCATTGCAGACATGCCAGTGAACGCAGCACAATCATCCATTGCAATGTGCCTCCCCTACACACAGCAAACTATAGAATACTTCTGTGAAGGATCCATTCTTGGAGAGACCCGCACAACTAGGACTAGGAAATAAGGTTCTTGGTGAGTCTGTGGCTATGACTCTTGCCATTGCAGAAACTTCAGTGCTGTGAAAAGGGTTGGTTTCATGTATTTCAGCTCTCCAGCTGTGGAATTGTGAATTGCATGAGGGATCTAATGCAGAAAATGATAGCCAGGATAACTAAATAGAAAGGCTTCTTAATGAATTAACCGCCGGGATATGCTCTGTACTTCCAGTGTGCAATTATTTTTGTCTCTGCCACAGCAGACTCAATTTGCTCAGCTATCCAACCTGCTCTCTATACAGTTAGGTCAGATTCATACCTTAATCATTCACTATTGCTGGCTTCTCAACAAGTTCATTCTGATTCATCCCATCAGCCATATCTCCATCCCAGCATGCAGAAAATCTTAAGTAATATATATTCATCAGTACCCTTTAACTGCTTCCTGCAGGCGCTGGCAACTACACAGAAGTCTGTTTAGATGTTCTAGAAAGGCATAAGCAGGGAAATTGGTTTTCAGTAACACAGGAACTAGAAATGCGAGTTTAGAGACACCCTCCCTGCAGCCGCTGCCACACACACTCGGTGGCTCCACACCTTCCAGGCAGCGTCCACTTATTAGAAGTGGTAGGTGGATGGTGGATGGCATGCCTCCATCTGCCACACCGTGTTGTCGCCAGGTCCTGACTCTTTCTTCATGTTCTGCTGACGCAGCAGGGACATAAAGGCGGGTTCAGGCTTTGATGACAGATGCAGTGTGGTTGACTGTGCTCAGAAGTTTTAATTGGCTGGAAGCTGCCTAGAACGACTGGGGCAACCCAGTCAGATGGACAGCAAATTTTATTATTATTATTATTATTATTATTATTATTATTATTATTTCCTGCTGCAGCTTCTCACCTCTTCCTCTTCCTAGGGCAGGCAAGGAGACAGCCCTTTCTATGGAAGCCTGCATGGGACATGAAGAGCAGAAAGACTTTCTCACCACCTCCACCCCCATACACACACATTGGTGCCAGCCATGGGGCAGACCAGTGCGTGCAGACCTTTGGCCCCTAGGGGAAAAACTGCAGATACAGCACTGATATTAATGGGGGTCCAGAAGGTTTGGGGGACCGTCTGGAGCAGCATAGAAAGTGATGCAGGGAAGTGCAAGGGAAAGAGAGAAGCAGGGAATCAGCAAAAATCTGCTCCCCTCTCCTGTAAACCTTTCAGTTGACAGAAGTGAGAGTCTGAAACCAAGTGCCTGGCTGTGCTGTAATGTCTAGTTCTGGCTGGCTGCTGTTGTAAACAAGATGCTTGACTCTATGAACCCTCCACCTGATCCATCAAGGCTCTTCTTGCAGATGTTTGACTGTAAACATTCCAGGCACCAAACTAGTTCACACAGTGCATGTCAGGGGCTTCACTGCCACAAGGAGAATACAATATAAATGGAAAGTTAGGGTACCCTAAAGTATTGCATATTTCATACAGCAACCTTGAATGCATTTTTAAGATAGATACATGAGGAAATTAATGCCCAAAAGCTACACTAAGAATTATCCCTCCTGGGCTTTAGAATATTTTCCCAGAAATTAGAGCTAAATAGATGTAAGTGATTTAGATTTGTCTTTGAAATTCTTCTATTAGTGAAATCCATTACACTGTTGGATGTACAATATATCTTGTTTACATTATTTCATGAAGCATCAGAAAGAAGTTGGTTTTATTCTGATGCTTACATCTGACTTAACAGCAAATTCTGAAGTGAGGATTCCAGCCTCTCTCCATCTTGGGTCCGTAGATGTTATGAAACTACAACCCCCATTATTCCTAGCCAGGAGGCCGGGGGTCAGGGATGATGGGAGTTGCAGTTCAAGAACATCTGTGGACCAAGGATGAGAAAGACTGAAACAGGAAATATTAAATGAAAGCAAATTAATATATACTAATTAAGCCCTTCATCAAGCCATACTTTATATGGCATATGGGGAAAAATTAGAGCATATGGAGTATCTTGAAAGAAAATACCTAATGTGACAATGAAGGCTTAGAAGCAGAGCCATCATATTGGAATGTGCAGTTTTCATTTTTTATTTTTACTTTGCATACTTTTAACAGGAAAGCAAGAAAGGAAGAAAAACAGATGCACCATTGGATGATGTCGCTCTGTAGGTATGCCAAGTTGCAAAAAGGGATAAAAACATGCTTATTCTTGCTCTGAGGTATTATAAAGAAAAAGTGGTCTGAGTTTCATTCCTTTTTCAGTTAGACATCAAGAATGGGAAAATCCATTTCAAATGAGAAGAGCTCTTAACAATCTCAAGTGCCTAAGCTTTTTTTTTTTGCGGTCAGTTGTCTACGATTTCTAGGCTACTGATGTACTTCAGCAATGCTTTCCCCTGGTTAAAAGCTTATACACTTGATCCAAGAGACAGAAGAAAAGATCTTCACAATTAAAAGATTGTGGGAACCAGAAAAACATAAAACAAAGGGAAGTTTGTGAAGTCTTTGAAGAATTTTCTGAATATCTTTGTGCTTTGGGGACTCAGGTTTCTGGATAAGAAAGGTCACATTATACAGGCTAATGTGTCTAGCAATTCAGCAGAACAAAAAAGGGCAGACTCAAATATCCTCCTGAGACCCAGGAGATTCAAAAGGTGATTTAAAATCATGCCAAAGGGAAAGGCCTCCAGGCCTAGCAGCTACTCCCGCAATGTTCCTTTCATCTATTCCTTAAGGGACTTCCCAACAAACTGCCCCTGTCTAGCTGTTTGGGGACAGTAAAACTTCACACGCTGCCACTGTCCCTGTTTGCTGGGCCTGTCTCTGTTAAACCACTGCCCTCTTTTTGCCCTTGGGTGGTAACTTTTTAAAGTTTTGTTCGCACGCACATAATTGCACTAGAATTCCTCAGAGATTTACTGCTCTCCCCTTGAGTCTGTTCAGGTTAAATTTCTGAATCAAAGCAGACATGCAGCTCTGTTCTAATGCACATGTATTTAAATGCATGCAGAGACACAAACACCATCACATTGCTTGCTTCCCTTCCATCATTTCTCCTTATAAAAACCCACAAAGTGCCATGACATGCAGCCTTGACTGCAGGCTCTGGAGCCCCTTCCCAAGGGAAGCTCAACTTGCCTCCTCATTAAGGACTTTTTGCTGCATAGTGAAAGCCTTCCTCTTCCAGGACGGCTTCTGGCTCTTAATTGTTTTTAACTCTGCTGGAAATTATTTTAATGGGTATTTCATAATGCTATTTTATCCAGCCAATCGTAGTTTTGCTCCTTATTTCTCATTTTTAAAATCTATAAGATATTGTTCTTTCTACACTCTTTGTACGTTTTTATTGATTGCAAGTAGTGTTCTGCTCTCTCTTGAGGAAAAGTAGGATTTTTTTATTTTTTAAAATAAATAAATAAAGCAATACAACACAATCAGATCCATTATTAATCTAAACATAATACTGAACATTCTTAAGTGAAAGGGAAATATTGGAGTATATCACAGGCTGATGCAAAGTAATTTAATAGAGAGCAGAGGATTCACAATGCGCTTCTTTAACAATCTGCAATGGGCTCATGCAGTGATTGTTGTTCTAAGGATACATGTGTACCCCATTTATCATTTGGGAAATGCTGGAGACTGTGAAACAGTTCTGACACTTAAGAGGCTAGTTCCTTGTGGGCAATTTGAAAGCCACTTGCATATGTGAAGTCCCATTCGCACACACTGCAGTCCTTTACATGTCTACTCAGACCACTAAATTCAGTGGGATGTAGGGACTCAGTTTTTAGTTATCTACACATTCATGTCCTTTCTAGATCCCATTTTAATGCTTCACATAAGGTCTTTTAAATTAAAGGGGTTGACAGGAGAAACATCTAACATGTAAACCACCCTTTCCCCACAATATATCAAGTCCAGCTTATATATGTGACATATGTCAATGAGGAGGCTTTTGTTTATAAAATCTGAAAGAGAACTTGCACGTGACACAGGCATGCACACAGTTCCAGTGTGAGCACAGCAACACTGGTCTGAATTGAAGCAACTTCAGATGGAAACAGGAAACCAACTGAGGAGGGGAAATCCAACTTGGAATGGTTTCAGACATATAGGATTTATTTGAAATGTCTCCATGCAGAAGTTTCCTTTTCAACATAACAAACTGCATCCACACACTCCTTGCAGTATGTGAAGCAGCTCTGAGATTCAAACCTGTGGTCCAATTGTTTCAGAGCTTGCTAAAAGCTATTGAGGGTCCAAAGTTAGAGGCTTTTTCTAGCCCTGCTAACTGTGATTGAAGATATGCTGTGGAGTCAGCATGCCATACTCTAAAAGTTGGGCACATGCTCTACAGGTGAGGTGGGCCTTTCTGCACTACCTTACACCAGCACAGCTACAGCAGAGTTGCAATATCATCCCAGGGAGTTGGAACATCCACCATTACCAGATGCAGTTTTGTAAAAGCAGTTACATGCCATAGAAATAGGCAGTGGAGGCAAGGTGTGGGAGTGGAGAGCAAAAGTCTGCAGCCTTTCCCCTGGTGGTCAAAGAGAAAAGACTTGCCTTTATAAGGGAAAAGACTTACACCTGACTTGCCAGCAGATGAGTTCACTGAATGGCTGGAGAGCTATGTAAACTGATCCCACGGGGTTCAATGAATATGTCTCCAGAGCTTGTCTCATACAAGGAAAAAAATACCTACTTATTTGGAGAGGGAGAGACCTGACCAGAAGAATCAATATTACTCCCCCCCCCCCGTTATATACACATCACTAATATTGTGTGGGAAAAGTACTAAAACAATACATTGAAATGTCACTCGCATAATGAGGGCATGATACATTAGAGAGATTACATTTGCTAATGAGTTGCAAAAGCCCTAAATTTGCAGCTACCAGAATGGGGGCGTGGTTTCACTCCTGAAAAGCCTAACCTTTCCATGCATCTCATTAGTCAACTGTCATAACTCATTAGTAAATTTAATTTTCACCTGAGTGGTGGTAGGAAAAGCATAACAATAAATCTTACTAAAAATCACATTACCACAGCTTCACTGGGAATGCAATACATACTATGTATAGACGTTTCTGTGAGGTGTCATTTTTTACACAGCATAACAAACATACACAGCATTTTCCAGCGTAACATAAAGGGAGCAGTGATAGACCCCATCTCCCAGTCTAAACTCTGTTGACTCTGATGCACAGAGGGGAGAAAGAGTAGCAAGAGATGAAGAAGCAATTACAGGGAGTTAAGATTTAATTGTGGAGCTGAGCCAATAACATTTACCTCATTTTTGCATGCACGTTGGAAAAAATGTCCTGTTTTATTTTCTTATTTTATTTTATTGCTCATAAGGTGCAACAAAGAGAAATGGCAAGAATTGTTAAGGTAGCCAAGGATGGTGGAGATTTTGGGCAGGGATGAACAGATTGGAATAAAGTTACATTGCCACTCCCATAAGCAAAAAGTAGGTTCTCCCCAACAGACACACTGGAAAGCTGACCATGTGCTCCTGTCACATTTCAGTGTCAATTGCCTGCAAATATTAATGTAGTTGCTGCTTCATGAATGCATCCAATTTAAGCAGATTCTTTTTTTATAAAAAAAAACAACAACCCAACACCTCACCAATAGTATTTTAAGAGGTAATCACCTTTGTACCATCAGTTCCATTGCTGAAGAATAGTTTTATGGAAGATAACATGAGATATAACATGAGTACAGAAAGATCCTTTTGGTTCTTTTATATTTTACTGAATGGCAGTGCATTAATGGAACCACAAGGATACTGAAAGGCGTAAGCTTTGAGCACGTTTGAATTTTCTTATCAGAATGAGAAGCTTAAATGTTTGCCTTTCCATCCTCATCAGCTTAGAAGCAAAATCATTTTGTCCTTTTGAGGGTTTTGCCAAGGATAAAATGAGATGAATAATGTTGGCTCTTTGTCTATCATCCAATGCTCCTATTGCCATCAAAGTTGGCCATTCTGTCTTAACTTTTCAATGGCAGTTGGATGCATGTAGATGCTGGCAGGGGTTACAACAGCATTGTGCAACAGGAACCCCTACATATCTCCTCAATGACACTGCGCTGCAGTTCTGATTCTGCTTGTCACAGAGAATCACAAACCAAAGTTAACAGTTGCTTAACAACCAGTAATCTACTGTTGCACCTCTTCAATGTCTTTTCAGTATTTTCTATACAGTATTCACTGTATAGAAGTGGGTAAATTAAGTCATCAAAAACCTTTCCCCGCTTTGATCTGAAGAGCAAGACCCAAATGCATAGGAACCGCCTATGCTACCTTTATACTACCTATTTTAATACCAAGATTAATCTGCTAGTAGTAAAATCAAGAATATTGCCTCACAAGAGTTTTAACTATAAGCCACAAAGCATTGCCTCGTGTCTTTACGAGCTGAAATTTTCCAACCAGTTTTTATAAGTATCATAAATTTTTAAGTTTAATTTTTTTTGTCATCCGATTTCCACAAAACCTGTATTTGTCAGAAAATCAACACAGTTTAATCTACTAAAATTATACAATGGTGGGTGGATAGCAAATTCTTCCACAGCTAGTGAACGCAAGCCCACCCATCATTTAGGTTAAAAGGGGATTTAAATTCCAGTGACATCTTCTGCAACAAATAGACATGAATGTGTTGGTTGTGAATTGGAAAAGCAACTTTTACTACATGAGGATGATTAGGATGTAAAGTGTTGCAGCAAGTACGTCTGCTCTCAATGTCTCCACATTTTGCTGTTTCTCAGAAGAAGCCATTATAGAATTTTTGGGATTCTCTAGCGTAACCTTGCTCGGGCAAATGGTGTGCCAGGAAGAACTAATAATATTAAGGACTCTTGGTGAACCCAGAGCTGCCTGCAACCTCTCTGCGTGATTCACTGTTCTGGCCTTGGCTTTTTCCAAAGAGCCTCTTGCTGGAAGTAGGTTATTTTGTTGTGCCTGCACATTAGATTTGACGGGACAAATCGCTCCCAGTGCAGAGGGAAGGAATGACTTCAACTTGGTCAAGGCTCAGCTTTGGGCAGCTGTCAGAGGTGAGCAGGAGACAGGAATCAGAAGTCAGAGATTTGAGGCAAACCAGAACCAGAAGAGCATTTTTGCTTGGCAGTAGCTTCTAGTAAGAGCAAACAGAACTCTTGTAAGATCTTGCAGAGTTCAGCCAGAAGCAGCTGCTGCAGCCACACAATCCCAGCAGTCGCAGCAGCACTGGGGCCAACTAGAGGGGCCCCTGGGTGCTCAGCACCCACACAGCGGGGCTCCCATACCAGTAAAAACCGTCAGTCACATTGGAGGTCTCATGAGGCCTTCGGTGTGGCCTCTTAGGCCCTGCGAGGCCTCAGAAGCACGACTGCGGTGTGCCAATTTCACGTGACATGACATCTTGATTTCACGACGTCAGCATGCCACCCACGTTATGTCGTGGGTGCCATTGGGCCCCCATAATTTGGGACCCAAGCAGCAGGAGAGGAGTAGCAGCCAGGTCAGCTGCAAAGCAGGTAGAACTCTGGTTCCCGTCTTCTTCCTGCTTTGCTTTGTTGCTGCTCCCCATGAAGTGAAAGGAGAGGCGCCAGGCTGGCCCCCCCACCATGGATGGGTAGCAGCTGGCCTTGACCCCAGACTTCTGGGTGGGCGGGAGGTTAAGACAAGAAATATTGGTTTGGTAGGGATGATTTTTGGACTATGGGGAGTTTGAGGTTTTGTGTATTTTATTTCTTTGGTAATTAGTGGGTCTGAGCATTGCTTTATTATTTAAACATGGGGGTTTTGTGTGGATATTATGGTATATGAAATATTAATGTATTATATGATTCCCCCCCTTTCCCTCCTACAGTAATCTGCAGTGTATATTTGTTGTTGTTGTTGCTGCTGCTGCTGCAAGTCGCTTGGAGACCTTCAGGTGACCAGCAGCTAATAGGGCTAATAAGTGCAATGCAATGCCAGGGCTGGTGGGGCACCTGCGGAGGTGCCACCCAAGGTGGGCTGCTCCACTCTGCCCGATGGGCGGGCTGGCCCTGCCTTCCATTTCAGGAAGACCCAGTAGCCTCACAGGTGGGTGGGGCAAGTCCAGAGTCACTATCAAAAAGGATGTTTTAAACTGCAGTTCTGATCATTCACTGCATGGGCCAGTTCTACATTCAGCAGGACTAAACATTCCCAGTTCTAGCCCAACAGTTTCAGGACTGCATAAGCCTCTGAGCTTCCTTCCTTCTGTGCATCTAGAGAACTGCACAGTGCGTAGTCCTCTGAGGGTGGCTGGCACTCAGTCTTATACCCACATATGTTTACAGCTTACGTGCAAGCAAATTTTGCCTCCAATTTTATTTTGAAAGAAAAAACAGCCTCGGCTATCAGCCTCTAAGAGGGACACCGCTGTATGTCTAAGTTAAACTTAGGCATGCTTCCTAAGGGGTTAAACCTATTGAACTCAGTGGGACTGCCTTCTGCATAAACCTTCTTCAGCACATGCTTCAAGGCTCCCAGGTATAACAATGAAAGCATTGTGCCTTTAATTGTTTTCAGATGTGACTTGCATGTGGAATAAATGTGGGTGAAGGACGGCATTATGGCACCAGCCTTCAAAACCAACCCATGTGTCTTTATTAGAACACTTGAACAGAATGCCTTGTACACAGCTGTATGCAAAGAAAGCTCTCTGCATGCAGCTGGAGCACCATCAAGCCCTGGGTAGAGATGGATACGCAGCCCCTGCTCTTCTAGTATTCCTGTGCAGGTGGCCCAGCAAGCGCACATTCAACAACCAATCCGTGCTCAAGGCCTTGCACTGAAAATGTTACAGGAAAACTAGTGCAGCCAGTACTAAATTAAAGGAAACTATACTGTGTTTTTCAGGCATTCAGCTGTAAATCAAAATGATCTTATGGATATTTGGAAGCACCTTGTGAATATCTCTTACCTGGTAACAAAATCTGGTTGAAATGTCAATAGATGCTCCCACCTAAAGCTTTATTCAGGCTTGGCTAAGAAGATCTGCACCTGTCATCCAGGCACCATCAGCCTCCACCACTAGGCTGGGTGTGGGGCACCACCTTCAATCAGCAATTTGGTACCAATAAAAAACATGTGCTACACACATGTAAAAACTGCTTCTTACAGGATCCCAAGCTGTATAATCTGCAAGTATAGTCCGTATGCATATGACATCTGTTCAGGTGACCAGCTGAAAGTATACCTTCTGACAGAAGCCCGCTTCCCTCATCTGTGTGAATTCAGTTCTTGTAGATGTTTAAGTCATTTACAGAGTCCTGGTAGAAGGAAGGAAGCAAGCAAGTAACAGTGCCATCAAGGCAGGACTTTGAGGCAGGATCCCCAGGGCCCTACTCAGCAGAAGGAGCAAAAGAACTGTCATTTGCAGCAGGCCTGGCTTACCACATTCTAAAGGGAAGCAATACATACAGTAGTACCATCTAAAGAGGAAGCTCTCCTTAAGACCTTTAAGTTCAAAGCATAACATTACCTTTTTGTTCCTGAATAAAATAGGAGACCAGGGTAGTGATTTGTGTCGAAATTCACCTTAACATGTGGAGTTTGGGGAATCCTGGTCTAGCCTAAATGTTCCTGGATCTCATAAGCCAGTCACTTTTATTAGGATGACCTCAGAGACCACCACTGCTTTATGCAGAAGTTCTTGTCTGCACCGACAGAGATGGTGTACTGACCTTTTAAGGGAGACGGAGAATTACAGTGACTGAGTTTTTCTCACCAGCTCCCATCACTGAGCATGTAAAACCTTCTAGCACCTGCTTTGGAGAGTATGAAGTAATGCAATGAGAAGTCATAAAAACCTGGATGCATGCTGTAACCAACTGGAGCTTTTCCTATTCACCAACTTTTAAATCCGTATGCCAGTGCTGCCTTGGAACGTTTGCTGTCCAAGCTACATCAAGGGACAACTCTTGCCTACTTTTTTACAGTATAGCTACAATTTGGCGTTCATTCTAAGGCTTATTGTCCATCTGTGTACAGTACTGCAAAAATATTAAGAGAACACTACCAACTCAAAGATGGCTAAGCATCTCACATTATTGTTGATCTTCCAAGTGGGATTACTAGGATGGGCAAAAAGGAAGATGGGGGCTGGGTCTGATAATCATCTTCTACCAAAGCTTCCCAATTCTTCGCTCCTCCTCATTTGTTATGCTCTAATCTTCTGAAATATCTCTGTCTGTCTATCATTTGTTCCTCCTGTTGCAGAAGTCTCAAGTAGCTGCACTCCTGGCCCTTTCTGGTCTTGCCTGGAGGTCCCACCAATAGAATCATAGAATCTTAGAGTTGGAAGGGACCCAAGGGTCATCTAGTCCAACCCCCTGCAATGTAGGAATCTCAGCTAAAGCATCCATGACAGATGGCCACCCAACTTCTCTTTGAAAACCTCCAAGGAAGGAGAGTCCACCACCTCTCGTGGGAGTCTGTTCAACTGCCAAACAGCTCTTATTGTCAGAAAGTTTTTATGAATGTTTAGTCAGAATCTCCTTTCTTATAACTTGAAGCCATTGTCTTGAGTCCTACCCTCAAGAGCAGAAGAAAACAAGCTTGTTCCCTCTTCCATGTGATAGCCCTTAAGATATTTGAAAATGGCTATCATATCTCCTGATCTTCGTTTTCGAACGAAGATCATGGCCACTGGTCCCATCACCTCCTGGCAAATAGAAGGGGAAGAAATGGAGGCAGTGAGAGATTTTACTTTCTTGGGCTCCATGATCACTGCAGATGGTGACAGCAGCCACGAAATTAAGAGACGCCTGCTTCTTGGGAGGAAAGCAATGACCAACCTAGACAGCATCTTAAAAAGTAGAGACATCACCTTGCCAACAAAGGTCCGTATAGTTAAAGCTATGGTTTTCCCAGTAGTGATTTATGGAAGTGAGAGCTGGACCATAAAGAAGGCTGATCGCCGAAGAATTGATGCTTTTGAATTATGGTGCTGGAGGAGACTCTTGAGAGTCCCATGGACTGCAAGAAGATCAAACCTCTCCATTCTGAAGGAAATCAGCCCTGAATGCTCACTGGAAGGACAGATCGTGAAGCTGAGGCTCCAATACTTTGGCCACCTCATGAGAAGAGAAGACTCCCTGGAAAAGACCCTGATGTTGGGAAAGATGGAGGGCACAAGGAGAAGGGGACGACAGAGGACGAGATGGTTGGATAGTGTCTTCGAAGCTACAAACATGAGTCTGAACAAACTGCGGGAGGCAGTGGAAGACAGAAGTGCCTGGCGTGCTCTGGTCCATGGGGTCACGAAGAGTCGGACACGACTAAACGACTAAGCAACAACAACATCATCATATCTCCTCTCTCTCTCCTCTTTTCCATGCTAAACATACCCAGCTCCTTCAAGCGCTCCTCATAAGGCTTGGTTTCCAGACCCTTGATCATCTTCGTTGCCTTCCTCTGCACACCTTCCAGCTTATCAACATCCTTCTTAAATGGTGGTGCCCAGAATTGGACACAGGACTCTAGGTGGGCTCTGACCAAGGCAAAATAGAGCAGGACTATTACTTCCCTTGATCTAGACCAAGCACCCCCAAACTTGGCCCTCCAGATGTTTCGGGACTACAACGCCCATCATCCCTACCTAACAGGACCAGTGGTCAGGGATGATGGAAACTGTAGTGCCAAAACAGCTGGAGGGCCATGTTTGGGGGTGCCTGATCTATACACTAAAAAGGTAAAAGGACCCCTGACCATTAGGTCCAGTTGTGACCGACTCTGGGGTTGCGGCGCTCATCTCACTTTATTGGCCGAAGGAGCCGGCATACAGCTTCCGGGTCATGTGGCCAGCATGACTAAGCCGCTTCTGGCGAACCAGAGCAGCGCACGGAAACGCCGTTTACCTTCTCACCGGAGCGGGACCTATTTATCTACTTGCACTTGACGTGCTTTCGAACTGCTAGGTTGGCAGGAGCAGAGACCGAGCAATGGGAGCTCAACCCGTTGCGGGGATTCGAACCGCCAACCTTATGATCGGCAAGCCCAAGAGGCTCGGTGGTTTAACCCACAGCGCCACCCATGTCCCGGATCTATACACTACACTTCTGTTGATGCAGCTTAGAATAGCATAAGTTTTTTTGCTGCTGCATCATCACACTGTTGACTCATGTTAAGCTTTTCACATGTACTGCTAGTAAGCCAGGTGTTCCCCATTCTATATTTGTGCATCTGGTTCTTCCTGCGTAGGCGTAGAACCTTACATTTGTCCCTATTGAAATTCATTTTGTTAGCTTGTGCCCAGTTCTCCAATCTGTTAAGGTCATTTTGAATTCTGATTCTGTCTTCTGCAGCATTAGCTACCCTTCCCAATTTGGTGTCATCTGCAAATTTGATGAGCACCCTCTCAATTCCTTATCCAAGACATAAAGATGCCAAACAGCAACAGACCAGGACAGAACCCCATGGCACACCACTTGTAACTTTTTTCCAGGAGGACAAGGAACCATTAATGAGTACTCTTTGGGTTTGGTCAGTCAACCAGCTACAAATCCACCGAACAGTTACCTCATTCAACCCACATTTTACCAGCTTCCTCGCAAGAATATGGGGGACTTTGTCAAAAGCCTTACTGAAATCAAGATATACTATGTCCACAGAATTTCCCTGATCCACCAAGTTTGTAATTCCACCAAAAAAAGAAATCAGATTGGTCTGGCATGACTTATTTTTGAGAAACCCGTGCTGGGTCTTAGTAATCACAGCATCCTTTTCAAAATGCTCACAGGCCAACTGCTGAATGATCTGTTCCAGGACCTTCCCTGGTATCAATGTCAAGCCCACTGGTTGGTCTGGGTCTTCCTTTCCCCCCTTTTTAAATATGGGGACATTTGCCTGCCTCCAGTCTGTAGGGACCTCACCTGTTCTCAAAGAATTCTCAAAGATAATAGACAAGGCTCTGAAATTACATCCACAAGCTCCTTTAAACCCATGGATGTAGCTCACCAGGTCCTGGAGATTTGAATTCATTTAAAGTAGCTAGGTGTTCCCTTACCATCTCTTTTCCTATCTTGGGCTGCAGCTCCCTCCTTACATCATTTATTCTGTTATCACCAGGTTGGGCATCACTTTTCCTTTGGGTGAAGACAGAGACAAAGTAGATGTTGAGGAGTTCCACCTTTTCTGTCACCCAATAGCATTTCTCTCTGTTCCCCACACAGAGGATCTACCACTTGCTTCTTCTTCCTCTTCAGACATAGCTGAAGAAACCTTTTGAATTATTCTTAACCTCTCTTGCAAACCTGAGCTCATTCTGAGCTTTAGCCAGCCTGACTTTCCCCATGCAACTGTTGACTACTTGTGTATACTCCTCCTTTGTGATTTCCTCTTTCTTCCATTTCGTATACATACCCTTCGTAACTCTCAGCTCATCTGTAAGCTCCTCATGCAGACACACCGGTTTCCTTAGATGCCTCCCACTTTTCTTTCTTGTTGGTATTGTCTTGATTATTACTGATACAGTGGTACCTCGGGTTAAGAACTTAATTCATTCTGGAGGTCCGTTCTTAACCTGAAACTGTTCTTTTAAAAAAAAAAAAGATATTTATTAAAGTTTCAAAAAGAGTTACAAAGTAAAAAAAGAAAAAAGAAAAGAAAAAATACAAAGTACAGAAAAATAGAAAAAAAAACAGTTAAAAACATATCAATCTTTTCATGTCTTGTCTTTCATTTGCTTGTTTCCCTGACCTCCTCACACCTCCCTTTTTTGTATTCCAGTTCAGTTAGTTAATTCAGCAAATCCTTTCCCTCCTTGTTTTTATCTTAATCCTTTACCTTAATGTATTGTAACTTTGCATTCTCACCTAAAGCAGACCATTTTTACATACTCCTTTATGACGTTGCCGCTAAAACCACTTTAACTTCATTCCGACATCATTCTAACATTCATTAATTTTGCAGTATTTATATAAATAGTCTTTAAATTTCTTTAAATCATCTTCCACCGACTCTTCTCCCTGGTCTCGGATTCTGCCAGTCATTTCCGCCAGTTCCATATAGTCCATGACCTTCATCTGCCATTCTTCCAGGGTGGGTAAATCTTGTGTCTTCCAATACTTTGCAATGAGTATTCTTGCTGCTGTTGTAGCATACATAAAAAAGTTCTATCCTTCTTTAACACCAATTGGCCGACTATGCCCAGGAAAAAGGCCTCTGGTTTCTTCAGGAAGGTATATTTAAATACCTTTTTCATTTCATTATAAATCATCTCCCAGAAAGCCTTAATCTTTGGGCACGTCCACCAGAGGTGAAAGAATGTACCTTCATTTTCTTTACATTTCCAACATTTATTATCGGGCAGATGATATATTTTTGCAAGCTTGACTGGTGTCATGTACCACCTGTACATCATTTTCATAATATTCTCTCTTAAGGCATTACATGCCATAAATTTCATACCTGTGGTCCACAACTGTTCCCAGTCAGCAAACATAATGTTATGTCCAGCATCTTGTGCCCATTTTATCATAGCAGATTTCACCGTTCATCCTGAGTATTCCATTTCAACAGCAAGTTATACATTCTTGATAATATCTTAGTTTTGGGATCTAGCAGTTCTGTTTCCAATTTTGATTTTTCCACCTGGAAGCCAATTTTCTTGTCCAGATTGTAAGCCTCCCTTATTTGATAATAATGAAGCCAATCTCGCATTTTGTCTTTTAGTTTCTCAAAACTCTGCAATTTCAATTTATCTCCTTCTTGTTCCAAGATCTCTCAATATTTTGGCCATTTGGCCTCCATATTGAGCTTTTTCTGAGCCTTTGCTTCCATCGGTGATAACCACCTTGGGGTTTTATTTTCAAGTAAATCTTTATATCTTATCCAAACATTGTACAATGCTTTCCTGACAATATGGTTTTTAAATGCTTTATGTGCTTTGACCTTATCATACCACAAATATGCATGCCACCCAAATACATTATTGAAGCCTTCTAAATCCAAAATGTCTGTGTTCTCAAGAAGCAGCCATTCTTTCAGCCAGCAAAATGCTGCTGATTCATAGTAAAGTTTGAGGTCTGGCAGGGCAAATCCACCTCTTTCTTTTGCATCGGTTAGTATTTTAAATTTTATTCTGGGCTTCTTGCCCTGCCAGACTAATCTAGAGATATCTCTCTGCCACTTCTTGAAACAGTCCATTTTGTCCAAAATTTGCAATGATTGAAACAGAAACAACATTCTTGGCAATACATTCATTTTTATAGCAGCAACCTGAAACTGCAACCTGAAACTGTTCTTAACCTGAAGCACCACTTTAGCTAATGGGGCCTCCTGCTGCTGCTGCGCTGCCGGAGCACAATTTCTGTTCTCATCCTGAAGCAAAGTTCTTAACCTGAGGTAATATTTCTGGGTTAGCGGAGTCTGTAACCTGAAGCGTCTGTAATCTGAAGCGTCTGTAACCTGAGATACCACTGTATACTTCTTTATTTCCCTCCCCCCTTTATACCCCAAATTCACATATTCTGAAAAACCAAAACTCAGTCCCAAATATACTGAAGCCTGTGTACATGCAACTTGATTTGCTCTCATTTATCTTTCGCTACCTTTACTTCTCCCATTTTTCCTTCAGCCCCCAAGCACTATAAAGCACCATGTAAAGGTACAGGTAAAGGGACCCCTGACCGTTAAGTCCAGTCGCAGACGACTCTGGGGTTGCGGTGCTCATCTCGCTCTATAGGCCAAGGAAGCTGGCGTTTGTCTGCAGACAGCTTCCGGGTCATGGGGCCAGCATGACTAAGCTGCTTCTAGTGAACCAGAGCAGCACACGGAAATGCCGTTTACCTTCCCGCCACAGCAGTACCTATTTATGTACTTGCACTTGACGTGCTTTTGAACTGCTAGGTTGGTAGGAGCTGGGACCAAACAACTGGAGCTCACCCTGTCACGGGGATTCGAACCGCTGACCCTCTGATCGGCAAGCCCTAGGCTCTGTGGTTTAGAACACAATGCCACCCACATCCCTCAAGCACCATGTACAATGTACAAAGAGTTCCAAACTGGAGGTGAGCAAGGGTTTGCCCGCACAGGAATAGCCCTGTGCCTAGAAAGAAGCAGCTACCCAATTCAAACTGCAGTGCTTGCAAAACACTTTAAGCATCAATAACTTGGGGCAGAAGGTGAACTCAAATACTGAATCTATTGAGAAACTGCTGCAGGAATCTACTTTGAACCGAAAAACAGCTGAAGAAGCCAAGGAAAAAGTATTGGCTGTAGAGGAAAAGATACCACCGATATGTAGGCAGCTCGAGGACCACAAGTCATTGCTGTCTATGATTGAATTAAAAGAAAAACAGACAAATCTAAGGATCAGGGCTGTACCTGAACTTGAGAAAGATAGTTTGAGTGATTTTCTTACGCAGGAATTTGCAGACTTTTGGAACTTAGATGCAGACAAGTTAGACTTCAAGATAGTAAGCGCTTTTAGACTTGGAAGAGGGGGGAGAGGGGGGGAGAAAGAACAGGGTGAGAGACTGTTTGATTACCCTCCGATCAAAAGAGGAGAGAGACAGAATATTGAGTCTGCACTTCCAGAAGACCTTGGAAATAAATGAATCAAGAGTGGAGATATTTAAGGACATCCCGAAATACCTTTTGGATCTTAGGTCTAATTACGGAGATTTGGTGGCCCTGTTGAGAGGAAACAGAACCATCTTTAGGTGGGAATTCCCCCAAGGCCTATCCTTTACCTTTAAAGGGAGAAAGTTTAAAATAAGATCAGTGGAAGATAAAGAAAAATTTTTGAGAGAGCACGGAGAAGACCTGCAAAAAGAAGCTGAAGAAGAGCCAAAAGCTTTAAAACCAGGAACACAAGAGATAGTACCACTACCTTTGGGATTGGACAAGCTAGAGAAAGTGATACCACCGTCAGAACAAGAACAACTATTGGGAGCAGTTGGAGGAAAAGCAAAATAAACACACCATGTCTCTGCAACTATTAAGTTGGAATATTCATGGATTTAATTCCCTGGAGAAAAGGAAAAAAGTCTTTCATTTACTGAAAAAGGAACAATTGGACTTGATTTGTTTACAGGAAACACATGTGATAAGGCTACATAGGAAAGTATTGATTAATAAAAGATTGGGCCAAGAGTTTATTTCATCGGACAAGGTCAAAAAGAGAGGAGTAGTAATTTATGCAAAAGAGAGCCTATCACCGAAATTTGTTTTTAAAGATGACCAAGGAAGATTTGTGGCAATTGAAATCCAAACACAAGGAGAAAAATTTTTGATAGTAGGAGTATATGCACCAAATGAGGGGAAATCTGAATTTTTTAAGAAGTTGCATGAGACATTGTTAGACTATATGGATTACAACATTATCATGATGGGAGATATGAATGGAGTGGTATCTACAAACATGGACAAGTCGCAGAGACAGGTAGTTACCAAAGATGGCAGACTACCAAAAACCTTTTTTGAGATGACTGACAATATGGACTTGATTGACATTTGGAGAATAAAGAATCCCTTGGGTAGAGAGGGAAACTTCTTCTCTGAAGCCAAAATGACATGGACAAGAATTGACCAAATCTGGATAACTAGAGGACTGGCACCTAAAACTCGAAAAGTGGAAATTTGCCCTAAAACTTGCTCCGACCACAATGCTGTGAAAATGGAGATGAAATTAACACCAACCGGTTCCTTCAGATGGAGGATGAATGACACCTTGTTTAGAGATCAAGAGGTTACCAAGAAGGCCCAAAAAACCTTGAGAGACTATTTTGAGATAAATTTGAACACCACCATCGAAAAAAGAGTAATCTGGGACGCAAGCAAAGCAGTTATGAGGGGGTTTCTGATTCAACAGAATGCACATCAAATTATATCAGAATGGAATCAAAGGGAGGAGTGACCCTTGCCAATCCCCAGACCATGTGGGGAAAAGAGTTTGATTGGACTTGGCACAGGCATGGAATACGTATATGACTTCCAAGCGGAATTACAGGACTGGAAAGCATTGCCATTGCTAACTTTTTGTGAATCATCAATTTCCCCAGCACAGAGATGGAAATATTTTCCTCCACACTGTCAGTTCATTCCTTGAGAGAGTTAAGTGTAAAGGGGAGAGAGTTTTAGAGCAGGAAACTCTGGGCTGAAGTCTCTGCTCCGTCAGAAAGCTCACCGGGTAGCAAATCTCTCTTTTGACCTATCCTATCTCACAAGCTTGCTGTCAGGGTGGCATGAAGAGGGAAGCCCCATTAACACTGCTCTGACCTCCTTGCAGGAAGGGTAAACTAAAGATGCAATAAACCCATTTTTCTTAGCTTTTCAATCATAGTTCATTCATTCATCTGCACTTAAAGCACTATTATACCACATTAACAGCCACGCCTTTCCACAGATAATCCTGGCAACTGCAGTTTGTGAAGAGTGCTGAAAATTACTGAGGCTTCAGGCAGAGCTGGAGCTAGGGGGGGCAGGGGGGCTAGCCAGATTTTATGCCCCGGGTGAAGCCTCCAGAGGGGCATCATTCAGGCTCCCAGTCTGTGTGTGTACACAAATGGGCACGGTGGGTGTGGGTATGTGCGTGCACCAAACGGTGTCTTTGACCCGGGTAAAATAAAGCCTAGTTTTGCTCCTGCTTGAGGTCCCCCTATTTCCCTCACAGAGCTACAATTCCCAGGGGGATTGTTAAACCCCTCTGGGAATTATAGCTCTGTTAGAGGAATAGGGATCTCCTATCAACTCTCAGCAGCAACAAACCACAGTTCCCATGATGCTTTGGGCAAAGCCATATCTATCAACGTGGCATAATCATGGGCAGCAACAGAATGAGACAAGCAACCCCCAAGCAAGGAGATCACCCACTCCCAGCCCATTGCTGGACTCCTCACTAGTAAGGGCAGAAAAAGCAAGACTCCCCTAGTAGGTAGTGCCAGCTGTCATTCTGGGAGGCCAGAATGCCCCGCTTCCCCTCCCAATAACACAACTGTATGTGCAACTGACATAAAAGAGAGACTATATGTGGTTGGCCAAATCCTTGGAAATCACCTCGCATGCACAATTTTTGCACATTGGCAGACCTTTTATCTTTTAATGGGATTTTCTTCAGGGTTTCACTGCAGCGTTCGCATGCTTACAACACTCGCAAATGCCAACATTCTGTACTGAAATTGTCCTGCTGTTGTCTCACTTCCCTCATAATATCAGTATAAAATTTAATTACATAGATTGAACTTTTTAGTCTTGTCTCTGGATATAAAATTAGTTTCCATAAATCACTCCCTCCACAGAGTCTGCTGGGTGAGCTCCCCTTTCTGGACTCTGGCATAAACAACTATCTTCAAGTGGAGGCCAACAAAGCTGGTTTTTGCAGCTATTTCTCAGACTTCGGGAGATAAGCACAAAAACTACCACTTCTGTTCAGCGGGGCGGGGAGGGGGAGCAGTTTCATATGCCATTTGCTAATTGGACAGTACATTTAAGGTTCAGCAGTGATTTAATCAAATCATGGTTCAGAGAAGGATGCATTTTCATTGTGATTTTTCCCTTCCTCTGAAATCACATGAATTTTAACTCATGCATATCTAATTTTAGTATTTCATGTTTCACGGTGTCTTAACTCTACATTTTACTGAACCCTGATACTAAATTTCTCCCCTCCCCCCGTCAAATGTCAGATATTAATAGGGCAACTGCATGCGATAGTTGCATTCCCAGATGATGCTGGATGAGAAATTTTGCTTTGCACTAGAACTCTGAATCACCCCTCCTACGCGCATAAGGAGAGCCTCCTGGATCAGACCAAAGGAGCCCCTCCAGCACTTAGTCTGCCATCCACAGAGGACAACCAGAAGCTAAATGAAACCAACAAGCTGGACCTGAGCAGGACAGCACTGCCTTCACACAGCAGTGGGTATTCAGAGCTTACTGGCTCTGGCACTGGCGGCAGAACATTGCCAACATGGCTAGTATGTAGCCAGGATCTTGATGAAGGGTTGGGCATATAGCTGTTTTACAGTTCCAAACAGTATTTTTTGTCGTCACCCCAGGGCAGAGAGACAAATGGGGGGCTGGGGAACCTGAAAACTGCTCCTTCATCTTGGGGGCACTGAGGTGGAATCTACACACATATAAAAAAAGTTTTGAAAATGCTTTTTTTGAAAAGCGTTTTTAAAAATACAGTCATACCTTGGGATAAATGTGCTTCGAGTTAAGTATTTTCGGGTTGCGCTCCACGGCGACCCAGAAGTAACGGAGTGCATTACTTCTGGGTTTCGCCGCATGCACATGTACAGACAGTCAAAATGACATAATGCGTGGAAGTGGCAAAATGCGACCCACGCACACGCAGACACGGGTTGCGTTCGCTTCAGGATGCGAACAGGGCTCCAGAATGGATCCCGTTCACATCCCGAGGTACCACTGTACATTGAATTTTCCATAAGGCTCACCATCGGCATCTAGTGTCACCTTGTATATTGCACTTGAAACGTTTTATTTGCAGTCACCCAGAGATGTTACATGATAGCCCCCAAACAATCTTTCTCATCATTGGGGTCCCTAAGAAATTTGGGGCTGCGTGAAGGGTTGGGGAATGTGAAACCTATTCCCTGGGGTTAGATACAAAAATACAAATGCATAAAGACACAGCCAAAATACAATGTTTAAGGGCAGCACCTCAAAATAGCTTTTTCATGCAGAATCCTAAATGAATCTTAAAGGGAAGTGGGACTTCTAGTGAAAAGGGGAGAGGGACACCTGTCACTTTTTTGGATGATAGATGATAGTTCCTATATACTTCTTACATCATATGGTATGTAAGAATAGCCCAGGCACCTGTTTCCTTGCTGCAAAACAGTACTGGAAGTGGGTGGTTTGGAATGAAAACACGGGGTGGGAATGGGGCTGCCTAGTTCTTCCCCTGCCCACCTCTCAACATTGTTATATTGTGTTTCAGGGGGCGATGGGAGCATCCCTCCCAGCTTGTGGGGTGCGGGTTGAGGTTTCTCAGAACCATGGCAAAGCAGGAAGAAGGGTTGAACTCATTTCTCCCCAAACGTGATCAAACCCAGCACCCAGTTACTATTAATACTTCTAGCTCATAAAACTGAAATCAGGGGTGGAGAAGCTGTAGTTCTCCACATGCTGTTGTGTGCCTGACTATGCATTTGCCTCCAAGAGACGCACAGGTCATCCAGTTGTCTGCCTTTTAAATAGATATAATATAGACAACAGTAGAATATGGCAGGCTAGTTTTAAAGATTGGTTACCTTAATTTTGATAGTGTTCACATTTTCCCATCTAGTAATTTCACCTAAAGTCTGACCTTTTGGGCAGGGAGATGGAGCAAAGTGACAGTAAGCTCTAATGTTTAGGAAAATAAATGTTTCCTTCTAGGTGGCTGCTCCCAGACTTTTGAACTCCCTCCCTAGGGAAGCCAGCCTGGCTCCCTCCTTGTTGTCCTTCCTCCATCAGGTAAAGACCATCTTGTTCCTACAGGCTTTTGGGAAGTGACTTTTACTGAAAGAGCTGATTCCATACTGTTTTTATTGTAATTATCTGTACGTTTTTAATAGATGTTTTAGATAGATAGATGCTAGGGAGGGAGCTAGATACATAGTGTTACAAAACCTGGGTGCTTCCCCCTCTCTTTGCTGATGGGGTTCCAGGCACGCAGCCAGGTCTGTGGTCCTTTGGTGAATTGAGACACGGCGGAGACTGTCATAGCTTTAAGAAATATGATTTATTCACCTATTTACACATTCAGTCTGCATGGAGTGAGTCCAGTCCTTACAGCATGGTCATTTCAAGAAGAGCTTGTGCCGCACAGCAGTGCAGCCAGCCTGCCCAAAATGGAGCCCAGTCTTTCTTCCTTCTTTTTCCCAGCAACCCTGGCTCAGGACTCTCTTCCTATCATCTCACATTCAGTTACCCTGGGAACCTTCCAAATCCCTTGTCTCTGTTCACTCCTCAGGGCAAGGGGAAAGGACAGTTCTCTTGCCTTGCCAATGGCCCTGTATTGTTTCTTAATGGCGCTAGCCTGACCAGGTCATTTAGCATAGGCCAGCTCAAGAATTCCTCTGCCGCTTGTATTTCTCCCTTCACATTGCAGATAATCAAAATCTTATCACTTATTAATTTCTAGGGTTTAGGGGGTCCCCCTCTCAAATCTATAACACTAGATAGGATAGATGATGATGATGGTAGATAGATAGATATAATTCTATTAAGGTTTAGTTGTTTTAGTTGTTCACATTTTATCTGTTAACCTCCTTGAGTCAGGGGAAAGGGTGGCGTATAAATCAATATAACAACAACAACAACAGTACCTTGTCTTGTTGTTTGTATTCAGTTAACCAACTTTTCTTTGGTCATCAACTTTATCACCTGGAAGGCAAATAAAAATGATCCTACAGGAACAAGGCAGCATTTAGGCTAATCTTATTCAGTTGGAAGCAAGAAACACGGGGATTTCCAAAACTTGAGCCAAAAGTCAGATACGGAAATTCTGGGCGTTCTCTGTTACTGGAAACATTGTGAGTGATTCTGCTAGAGACATTTTGTAACAAATCAAATGAAAATGAAAAACTTTAAGCACAACCAACATCAAAACTGGAAGGAGTGGCAATTTTTCTATTTTCACTAATCTCACAACACAGCAGTCTTGAAAAATTCCATTCTCCATGACTGCCAGCTCCACAATTGGGGAAATCAAGGGAAGACAGCAGGGGGTTATCACATGACATGAGAAAACTGTTCTTCAGAAGATGACCTGAAATGTTCTAATTATTGGTTATTCCCTCTAGTCGGCAAATGCAGCCAGCAATCACGTAAAGTTCAGTGAACCCACAAGTGTACAGCTGTTATCTTTGACTTGTGGCCAAAACAAAATTGGAACAAAATTTACTCAGACAAGAAGAAAGTCGTCTCTTTAAAAGCAGTTATTTTTTGAGCCAGATATACAGGTTTGAAAATAAAAAGTAAATGATCTTTTTTCTTCCTATGAATTGAGCCATGGTCAACATCTTGGACAAAATGTTAACATGGATTAGCTCCTTGACTGAACAAAGTCTTACCAAGACTAGCCGCCCAGAGTCTCTAGAGCTTTGGATAGTTTTTCCCCTTGATACTGACTTTTTCGTATTTTATCTTTTAAGACACGTTGTCTCTCCTTCACATATTTATGAAAGACTTGGTTGATTTTATTTTGCTACAAACAAGAGGCTCAGTGGTCCTGGCAATGGCAATACTCTGGCACGCTTTAATAGATGCAAAGAATGTCAGTGTGGTCGAAGTGAGGACAAAAGAAATAGTTGACGGCTGTTTTCCTCACTCAGCATATCAATTTTCTTTATGCTGTTAGGTAAAGGATCCCTGGACAGTTAAGTCTAGTTGAATTTTACTATGGGGTTGCAGCACTTATCTCACTTTCAGGCCGAGGGAGCCAGTGTTTGTCCACAGACAGCTTTTTGGGTCATGTGGCCAGCAGGACTAAACTGCTTCTGGTGCAACAGAACACCATGACAGAAGCCAGAGCGCACGGAAATGCCGTTTACCTTCCCGCCACAGCTGTACCTATTTATCAACTTGCACTGGTATGCTTTCGAACTGCTAGGTTGGCAAGAGCTGGGACAGAGCAACAGGAGCTCACCCTATAGCACGCATTTGAACGGCCAACCTTCCTATCAGCAAGCCCAAGAGGCTTAGTGGTTTAGACCATAGCACCACCCGCATCTCCAATCTTTAAAGTGTATTGCAAGTTCTCATTGTGTGATGTGACATGTAAATGGCAGCTTTGAGATGCAGCTAACATCTTTCTTGTCTCATTTCCCCCCACCCCCCCAAAGGAATTTCAATGGCCTTTAGGTTAATCATGCATTCCCTGGCACTGAAGGTTAAGAACAAATCATAAATTGGGAATAGAATTCCAGGGTTTTTGATGTGTAAAAAATGACCTAATATAGCAGATGTGGGGAATTGTAACCCTCCAAATGTTGCTGGACTGCAGCTGCCACCACCCCTGATACCTAGCCAGGCTGGCAGGGGGTGATGGAGTTCAACAGCATCTGGAGGGTTACAGCTTTCCCTCCCCTACAATAGAACAGAACAGAAGAATCTTTATTTGCATCAGCCAGTAGCCATAGCAAAATGTCTATATAAAAACACTGTGCTCCCCTGAAATTATAAGGTTAGACTTGTAGAAAGAGAAATAAAGTGTTGGACTCAGAACAGGGTGGGATCAAACCTGAGTTCAACCACGTATGCTACTGTGTCCCTGTGGAGGAATCCTGAGCTCCAGTGCTTTTTCCCCAGGTATGCAGGTCAGCGGTATGCAGTGCTGGAACCCTTTTCCCTTTTGTTTCTATTTTACACATCCACCCTTCAAAATATTTAGTTCTGCTACGTGTGCAATTTCTCCACCTGTTTCCTCTACCCATCTTCCTAGCCTTCTCACTCCTTTTCCTCTACCGCCTTGGAGCAGACTGTAGCAGATCCTACTCCTCTGTCACCAGTTGTGGCAGATACCACCTATGTAGGCACTGTACATAACTATTGGAAGTGAGTCAATTACGTCCAGGGGTCCGGCACACTTCCCTGCGCCTCCTCTGACCCTTCCGAAGACCTTTGACTCAGCAGAGCGTAAAACACAGCGGAAGTAGAAGCTTGAAACGTTCTGTCGTGTGGTGGCAATAACTCAGGCTGACACGCAGCTCTCCTTATCTTAAAGTCTTTATTCTCGTACAGATCAACACATCGTAAATCTTCCCGGTGAGACGCAACTCATGTTGCTCCTTCCTCCATAGAGCAAACACGCAGACTGAAAGAACACAGAGAAACCACTCCCTTTCCGTGTTCTATGCCCGCCCTCTCAGAATGTGAGGCGTCATCACTCAGAACTCTTAACCCTGTAAGTTCTGACTCTCTCAACACCCCCTCTCGAATCACGTTCTGAGAGGACTTCTGAGTGTTCAACACCTTCCCCATTGCCTTCCGCCCCTTCCTGGCATCGTTGTTAGGCACCTGTTGAACCTCACAAACCTCAGGTTCGCACTGTGCGAAACCAACCCACGCATTTGTGACCTGAAACCTCTCAGGTGGAATTCCCTTTGTTGCCCTTGAAGACCGCCTGGGCACAAACTGGGGTTCTTCTCCTGACCCACTGGGGCCAGCTTGTGCGTCTTCCTCATCAGACTCCCCCTCTGACTTGACACGTCTGTGAGCTTTCTCCATTATGCGCACAGGAGATGAGGGCTCACTCTTGGACACTCTTTTAACAACCTGTGGAGACGCCTCCCCCTGGTCCTGATCCTGATCATCGACCAGATCACCATTATCTGGCTCTCCCTCCTGCTCAGATTCGGATTCAGACAGACAATCTGAGACAGTGTCATGGCTGACTTTGAGCCTTGACCTATTTCCCTGCTGCTCTTTGAACTCAGCATGCTTACTGACCAGAAGCTTGGTCTGATCACCTTCTGGGTATGCGAACCTCCACCCTTTTGTCGCGGGTTCATACCCACAGAAGATCATTTCCTGGTGCTTTGGACCACCTTCTTGCTGCAACCACTTTGGTACAGGCACCATGGCCCTGCAACCAAACGAACGGAAGAAATGCACCTGTGGCTTCTGTCCGTTGAGCAAGAAATATGGGGTGTCACCTACCACTGCATTGTAGCACCTGTTCATCGTGACATTGGCCGTCTTTACCGCCTCCCCCCAAAAACTGTGAGGCAAACCAGAGTCATCCAGTAAGATCTCGGATGCTCGGACTAGAGCCTTACTCCTCAGCTCTGCCACGCCACTCTCTTGAGGCGAAGTCACCTTGTGACGTATCCCCCTCTGGCGAAAGAAACCCTTTAGAGCAGACCCAGTGACCTCAGAACCACGGTCACACTGGAAACCTTGCACCTTGGTGGAGAACCTCTGTTCCACCTCCGCAACCCAATCTTTGATCAGTTGCGTTGCCTCCTCCTTAGCTTTCAGCGTGAAAGCCCATGCGTTCCTAGTATAATCATCTGTCAGCACCATCAGCCATTTGGCCTTGCCCAGACTTGACTGTGGCATACCTAAAAGGTCTGCGTGCACAAGCTCAAAAGGCTTTGTGGTGACTCTCTCCACTCTGGGGTGGCTAAATCCCTTGTTTCTGGCTTTCCTGCAAGCCTTGCAATTCAAAGGTTTACCACACTCTTTTACCTTGCAACCTTTGGTGCACTCTGATAACATCTGGACGTCCTCACAGGACCCATGTGACATCCTCTTGTGCCACACGCAAGCACACGACACATGTGTGTGATCAGTGGCTTTCCCAACATTCCCCTCACCCTCTAGAGGTGATTCCAGAACAAAGAGATTGTTCTGATTTCTCCCAACACGTACCAGTTGCTCTCCACCTCTGGAAATGGTACAGACATTTTTTTCAAAACTCACAGAATATCCCTCCTGTAAAAGACAAGGTACAGACAGCAGGCAATGTTTTATCTCAGGGAGAACATAAACCTTCAATTCAGCCTGTAAAAAAGAGACAAACATATTAGAAATATGGGTTACACGGCCCTGTGAACCTGTAGCAAATCTAACTGTTTTCTCAGTTGAAACAGCCTTGCAGTTCCACATTTGTCCATCAGGTGGCGCTGATACCAAATGGGCATTCGCAGCTGAGTCAACAACCCAACGAAGCACCCTCCCCCCTCCGGAGTTGTCCTTCTTTGTTGCCTTAGCAACTGACTTCCTGCTGCCCCCGACCTTGGAGCTCTCGTTGCAGGTGGTGTTTTCCACAATAGCCATCGAAGCAGACAGTTGATAAACGCTTTCTTCCCCTTCCGGCCGACTCTGGGACTTTCCACGCTGGCCTCTTCTCCCGGGCTGGTTCCCATGGGAAACGACCTTGGGCGCATCCTGCCTTGGCTCCTTTGCTCTCTGTGGGCAGCTGCGACACAAGTGGTCCGGGGAGTTACAAACAAAGCAGCGGTGAACGGAAAAAGCCTGAACAGAGCACTCCGCTGGTCTGGCCCCCCTGCTGCTGGAGGAGCCGCCCGAGCCAGCCTTGCCCTCTCTGATACGCCGTTCTTCTTCATCCCCCAGACGGCCGGTCACATATTCCAGCGTCAGCTGTTGCGGATCCATTGACTCCAGAGTTAGACACAAATTGTCATAACTCTTGTCCAGAGAGCTGAGCAGGATATAAACCTTCAGCTCCTCTGAGAAGTTCACCTGCAGCAATCTTAGCTGGTTGAACACAGCAAGCATCTCAGTTACATGCTTTCTGATGCTGACCCCAGGACGCAGCTTCATCTCAAACAAGCGTCTGGTGGTGTGTATCTTTGCCCCAGCTGTTGTTCTGTGATGCACTCTCTCCAGTGCTTGGTAGGCCTCCTGCGCAGTCTCAAGCCCCTCAACCAATGGCAGTTGCGAACCCTCCAGGCTGAGCACTATAGCTCCCAGGGCCTTCTGGTTCTTTCTGCGTGAGGCATGAGCTTCTGCGACCTCCGCTGCCGTTGCTCCGGCTCCTGGCTGGGGCAATGGGGCCTGTAGCACCGCCTCCCACAGACCCTTGGCTTGTAGCCAGGCCTTTAGCTTCCTACTCCACTCTTCCCAGTTCTTGCCGTCCAGCCTCTCAAAAGGGACGGAGTACGATTCATGGCTGTCTGCCATCTCTCCCCCGGGGGCCCAGCCTACTTACAGGTACCTCCCGGTCCGGCAGATCAGATCCTCCCAGCGAACTTCTGGCTGGCACCAGCTACTCCCTAGCTGGCCTTTGGCTGCTCCTCAGCCGATTCCGCCTGCAGTTTCACTTCCCAGCGAGCTCCCTTCGCTTCAGCTGGCACCAGCTTCTCCTTAGCTGGCCTCTGGGTGCAGCCCTCTCACACGCACAAACGTTGCTTATCTTTATTGCTGATCTCCCATAACCTATTGGAAGTGAGTCAATTACGTCCAGGGGTCCGGCACACTTCCCTGCGCCTCCTCTGACCCTTCCGAAGACCTTTGACTCAGCAGAGCGTAAAACACAGCGGAAGTAGAAGCTTGAAACGTTCTGTCGTGTGGTGGCAATAACTCAGGCTGACACGCAGCTCTCCTTATCTTAAAGTCTTTATTCTCGTACAGATCAACACATCGTAAATCTTCCCGGTGAGACGCAACTCATGTTGCTCCTTCCTCCATAGAGCAAACACGCAGACTGAAAGAACACAGAGAAACCACTCCCTTTCCGTGTTCTATGCCCGCCCTCTCAGAATGTGAGGCGTCATCACTCAGAACTCTTAACCCTGTAAGTTCTGACTCTCTCAACCCACCATGGGTTATCTTATGGGGTTTTCTATTGTGGGGGTAAACTTAGTTCTTTGGAGACTCAGGCAGAAGCTGAACAAATAAGAGAACAAATTTACAGAACAAAGTTGATAAAACAAAGGATGTGTCAGGAGACAATGTTCTTTCAGGAAACAGTTAACTTATTAATATTACACTAAATCTAGTGGGTGTTACAGGCTTCTAGACAAGGCTTTTAAATTTCTGTTGCTTAATTCAGTTCTTCAGTTACATGTTACAGGTTTCTAGCCTAGATGGTCAATGCTCAGCTTATTTCTAGTTACTTCACTTCAGCTCCTTAGCTTAGTTTTTGCATAGGTGTTACAGCTTAATACTTTGGTCCTTAAGCAAGGTGGAACTTTCTGTCAGATCCCCAACCTTCTGTCAATGACACTCCTGAGGTACTTCTGGCAGTGCAACAGACCCAGGGAATCACCTCACCCCTCTTAACAGGCTTGGGAGTCTTCTCTACCTGGAAGATCTCTCCCCTCCCGACTGGAAGGAGACCCAGGGAGACTTTATCCTCACAGCTTCTAATTCTCCTGCTCAAACTCACCCCTCCAGTTCACTCCTCTCTGAATACTCTCCCAAGACACCACACTCTGTCTTCCAGTCTAAGCTCAGGAGACTCCTTTCCCTCAGAGTGGATGCCACACACAGAGAGACCAGGACCAACGCTCTCTAAGTCTCCCTCTCTCCCTCCTGCTCTCTCTCCATCCATCTCCCTCTCCAACTCTCTCCCTCAGAAATGGCTCCTTGCTGGCTCCACCCACCTCTGACTGTCTGTCTTGGTAGCCAATCAGAGAGAGGCTCCAGCCCCCTGGTGGAATTTCTGAGGGACTGCATCACCAGACTGGTCTAGTTCAGCTGTCCGTCACATACATATCTGAATTGCTCTGGTTCTAGTCTAGAGACTGATCATTCACTTAGTTCTGTGTCTGGCCAGGTATTCAAAAGCTTATTGTACACTTTGCCATTCAGAAGCATTCAGTTCTTGTATGACAATCAGAAGCGGGGGGGGGGGCTGTATTTGTCACCAGGGGACAGCTCTTCCACCTGGGACACCTTACATTTTGGATGGCAAGTTGGGTCAACGTTCTGGCAGTCTGGTTAGCCAGCTTGTTGCCTTTCATGTCTGCAGGCATCCAATAAACAACAACATTACGAGCCTCCAGTGACAGACAGTGATAGGAAGTAACAATCAGGAGATGAAGCAGAAAAAGAAGAATTAACTAAGGGAGTCAAGATAAAGTCCAGATTTGCCTTACTTCAGGAATTCAACACAAATCAGAATTTTCCCCAAACGATGAAAGAAGTTCAGCATTAATTACAGATGATCCAATTGGCATCTTTCTTACTACTTTCCAGTCCATTGTGGATGAATGTTGCTCCCTGGGATTTAGATCTATCTGTAAAAATCACAAGATAATCGATATGCATTGAAAAATGTTTCAGAGATACAGTTGCTGATACTGCTGAGATGTAACCCTAACTCACAGAAGCTGAGCAAGCAAGTAAGTCTGAATAATCGTAAATGAGTGCAATTTCAGTTGTTGCAGTAACTATTTAAACCTAAATGCAAGCATGGAATCAGTAGAGTGAAGAGACTATCCCTGGAGGGGCAGTCAGTACCAATAATAGTTTAGCAGCAGAGACAGTTGTGCATGACACAGGCGCAGCAGTGGTTCAAATAATTCTGAATAAAGGCTGAGCACAGGAGATGTGAAATATATTCTGGTAAATCATTAGGTCCCCTGTGGACAAATAGGGCCCAGTTTCTTCAATGCTGAAAGCTTTGTACACTATAGAGCCCCAGTTCAGCTTAAAACAGATAGATACACTATCGATTCATAGCACACATGCGCCTCATTTTGGAAGTTTGGCTGTCCCTCTCACTGGTAATCTTCCAATGTCAACTTAAGGTGTTTTTATTTAATCAAGCTTTTCAGATATAATAAAAATTGTGGGCCATATATAGATACCAGAGTTTTGAAGTTTGTTGTTTTAAGGATGGTTTTAGAATTTTCATTGCTTCATTTTAGTGGATATCATATTTTGTGGGATTGTGTGTTGTAAAACTATGATGTGGCCATTATAGATGAATAAAGTAAAGGTAAAGGTACCCCTGCCCGTACGGGCCAGTTGTGTCCGACTCTAGGGTTGTGCGCTCATCTCACTCAAGAGGCCGGGAGCCGGCGCCGTCCGAGGACACTTCCGGGTCACGTGGCCAGCGTGACGAAGCTGCACTGGTGAGCCACCACCCATGCCGCACATGGAAACAGCGTTTACCTTCCCGCTATAAAGCAGTACCTATTTATCTACTTGCACTTAGGGGTGCTTTCGAACTGCTAGGTGGGCAGGAGCTATATATAGATGAATAGTGGGATATAAAACAAACAAGTATTCATTCCCGCCAGATTAGGGTTACCAGATGTCCCTGGTTCCCGGGGACAGTTCCCAGATTTGCAAATCTGTCCCCGGGAATCGTGGCAGCGGCAGCCTCAGCAGCCCGAAGTCAGCCTGGTAGTACAGTTGGCTCTGGCTGGCTTCAGGAGCTGCTTGCTGCTCGCTGCCGCCACCACTGCCCAAGGGGAACTGGGGACATCCGGCAGTAGAGATCTCCTGCCCCCTTTGTTTTGACAGATCGGGGGAGGCTCGGGAGTCTTGGGTGGGTGGGTGGGCGTTGTCCAGTTTTTTAGAAAACTCTGTGCATTGATGTTTCACAGGGTGCAAAAGAAGGGCTTTGCACCTTTCTACAATATGCATGTGTGCTTGGGCCCAGGGTCTTTTGCCTCACCATCCCCACTACTGACTCCCTGTTGCTACTCAACTTCCAAAAAAGAAAAAGAAAAAAGTGTCCCTGGATTCAATGAAAAAAATCTGGTAACCATATGCCAGATGTCTACTATAAAAGAACTACCAGAATTTACTAATTAATTAAAACATTTTAACCTTGCCTTTGATCTATGATCTCTTAAAGCAGGTAATGCCATCCGTAGTAAAAATAATAATAAAGTAAGAACACATAGCCAACTAGAGGTTACACAAAGACAGAGCACAACCACAGCACAACAATATGGAACAGTCCTATATACAAACATTTTTTATAGGGCGAGGTGGGGGACATGATCTATGGTATTTATACACGAACAAACTGCCTGTGTGCTCAGGGGACCTGCAAAAATATGGTAGGGCAGGATGCCGCAAGAGTCCTGCTTTAGTGATATAGACAACTGGGTTAAAGAACAAGGGTATAAAAAAACTAAAGTTATGCCAGCAATGAATGCTGGAAAAACCACATCTTTCAAAAGGCTAGAAGGAACAAGGACAACTAGGAAGCCATTCCATCTCCAAGAAACCTCTGTCATGCTCCCACCACCACATTTAAGATGGATAATAAGGCTTTGTCATAAAAGCTCTAAGCAGTTTGTAAGAAATAGTAAAATTATCAACAAAGCAGTTAAAACCAAGTGATTGAAAACATTTAAAAGCTACTCTAAAATTGTAACACCACATTATATAACAATGATAAGAAATTAACTGTGTTTAAAATGGCTTCCTGAAACATGGCGAGAGGCAACCATAAAGCTTATATGAAAACCAAATAAGGACCACAACATCCTACTGACCAATCTCACAACTGTAGCAAGATGCAGAGATTATTTTATAGCTATTCTTGCTAAAAGATTGAATAAAATTGTTGCTACCGTGGAGGGGCGAGGGAGGTATGTGTGAGGAGAACCTGAGCTTACAGGGTTAAACAGCTCAGAGTGTACACCCTGCCTACAAATTGGGAGGAGGGGGGAGACACGTCATATCCGAGAGTCTCCAGCCTTTGTTCTTTCTCTCTACTTTCGCTTTTGAGGAGAGAGGACGTGTTTTCACGATGCTGTTTGCTGTGATAGACAATGGATAGTCTGCTGTAAATAAAAACTGCCTCTAGCTGCTAAGATCCTGAGTGGATTTTATTTAAGCACACTGAAGAACGCATTGGAGCTTGCAGCTTTCTCTGGCCGCTGTGCTTATCTCTGCGTTTGCTCAGAGCCTTTGGAATGTGGCCTTTGAAGTCCGGAGGCCCAGCAGAACTGCGCAACCGAAGCGGGCTGGACGCCAAGGCTTATCTGAGCAATAAACATTCTTCAGTATGGCGGTGGGGGCAGATGTTATAGGCGAAGGGGATCGAGATACGGATATGCTTGTACCCCTTCCAATCTGCGCCCCATCCCAAGGGATGAGGGTAGGGTGAGCAAGGATTACTCACCTCCGTCACTGGTGTTGTGCAATGCCAGGTCTATAGGCAACAAAACCGTCACTCTGCGAGATTTCTTTACCTCGCAGGGGGTCGACCTGGCTTGTGTGATGGAGACCTGGGTGCGTGAAAGGGATACTGTTACCTTACGAGAGATGGCGCCCCCGGGTTTCTCCGTCCTCCACCAGTCACGGACTGTGGGCCGGGGGGGGGAGGGGTGGCATTATTAATCCAGGAAGATTGTTCTTTCAGGGCTCTACCACCGCCATCGATTCCCGGCATTGAATGTGTTGGCCTAGTGTGGGGCTCCGAGGAGAGCTTGGCTGTCTGGCTGGTGTACCGGCCACCTAGCGCACCAGCAGCCACCCTGTCAGGCCTGCTGGAGGCGGTGGCCGGCTGGGCCTTGGAGTTCCCTAACCTATTGGTATTGGGGGACTTCAACATCCATGCTGATGCCACTCCCTCCTCACAGGCTCTGGACCTGGTGTCTTCCATGGCGACACTAGGGCTCTCCCAGTTTGTTTCGGGCCCCACACATCAAGCAGGCCATACGCTGGATTTGATCTTTGGCGCCAGTATAGATGTGATCATGTCTCCTTCGATGAAGGTGCCGTGGTCTGATCACTACACTCTGAAAGCCAGGATTGACTTTCCACCCCCACCCTGCTTAGGTGGCGAGCCGATTTGGACCCTGATAGATTCCGTCAAGCCTTGTGGGACCTTGCTCCCCCTGGCGACTCATTGACTGAGCTTGTTGAGGGCTGGAATATCCAGCTCCTGGCAGCCATCGATGAGATCGCACCTAAGCGCCCTCTGCGACCCCGCAGAAACCGGGCTCCCAGGTTTACCGAGGAGCTTCGGAAAATGAAGCGGGACCTCAGACGGCTAGAGCGAGTATGGCGGGGTGCCTGTGACGGAGCCTCAAGAACGTCTTATAGGGTTTTTATGAAAACCTATGAGATGGCAGTGAAGGCCGCTAAGAAGTCTTACTTCTCGGCCTCCATTGCATCCGCTAGCTCTCGCCCGGCGCAATTATTTAGTATAATTGGGTCTTTAACGTCCCTTGAAGGACAGCCAAATTTAAATAACAATCTGACACACAGCTGTGAGGCATTTGCGAGCTTTTCTGCGGAGAAGGTCCCGCCATGACCTCCCTGCCAATTTGGATACAATAAAGGAACTGGAGGCCCCTCGACTGTCCTCGGGTCCAGTATTGGACCACTTTGACCGGATATCCCCAGCCGATGTGGACAGACTCCTCCGAGCTGGAAAGCCCACCACCTGTCCTCTCGACCCGTGCCCATCTTGGCTGATTAGAGTGTGTCCAGACGAGGTGCGGGCCCCCCTGGGGGATATCATCAATTTGTCCCTTGGCTATTGGATATTCCCAGGGGAACTGAAGGAGGCAGTGGTGCGCCTGCTCTTAAGGAAAACATCATTAGATCCCTTAGATCTATCCAATTACCGCCCGGTTTCGAATCTTCCATTCCTGGGTAAGGTGATTGAGAGAGTGGTTGCTGAACAGCTTGGTAGGTTTCTGGATGAAACATTGGCTCTGGATCCATTCCAGTCCGGCTTCCACGCTGGTCATGGGACCGAGACGGCTCTGGTCGCCCTAACAGATGATCTCTGCAGGCAGCTGGATCGAGGCGGGTTGGGGCTGCTGATTCTTCTAGACCTGTCAGCAGCCTTCGACATGGTCGATCACGAACTCTTGGACCACTGCCTTGCCGACATGGGGATCCAGGGCACAGTCCTTCAATGGCTGCGCTCATTTCTCTCTGTTCGGGGACAGAGGGTGGCGCTTGGGGGGGGAATTGTCTTTTGATTTTTTTTTATTTTCAATGCAGAATCATAACAAAAATTACAAAACAAAATTACAAACATTGAGTACTATACAAAAAAAAAAACCGGAACATATAAAAAAAAAAGAAAGGAAAAGGAAAAAAAAGCAAAGGAAACAAAACTAAACTAAGCAAAAACGAAAAAGTACACATCTACAGAAAAAAACCCATATCATTACGTACATAAACACAAATTGACTTCCTTCCTTTGTTCTAAGACCTCAAAAAATTTACTCTTACTGTATTGTTGTGTCTAATTAGATTACTTCCACCTTTGTACTTTTTTTTTACACCATTTTTCTTTTGGTTTAACCCTGTAAAGCATCCTTCATTACATACCAATATACTTACTCCAGAACAATGTTTTTTCATATACTCTTTAGCACAACCCCATTCTTTTAATAATTTCTGGTCCGATTGTCCCCTTATGTAAGCTGTGAGTCTTGCCAGATTTATGTATTCACAAAATTTAATTTGCCAATCTTTCACTGATGGAATTTTTCTGCCTTTCCAGTTTTTAGCTATAAACATCCTGGCAGCTGTTGTTGCATAAAGGAATACTTTCCTTTGATTTTCGGGGATATCATTTGTAATTAAACCTAAAAGGAATGCCTCCGGTTTTTTACTGAAAGATATTTTAAACATCTTTTTGAGTTCTTCATAGATTTCATTCCAGAATTGTTTAATAGGTCGGCATTCCCACCACATGTGAAACATTGTTCCTATTTCTTTTTTACATCTCCAACAGGTATTCGATTTTAATTTGTAAATTTTAGCCAATTTTACTGGAGTTAAGTACCATTGGTACACCATTTTCATAAAATTTTCTCTTATTGTATAACATGCCGTGAATTTAATATCATATTTCCATAATTTCTCCCATTGGTCCAGCCGAATTACATATCCTATATCACATGCCCATTTAATCATAACTTCTTTTACTTCTTCATCCTTTAATTCCCATTCTAATAATAAAGTATACATTTTGGATATATATATTTTTTGAGTTTTGTAATAATACTTTTTGTAATTTTGATTCTTCTTTTTCAAATCCTATTACTTTATCCTGGTTGAATATTTGTGCAATTTGGTGATATTGTAACCATGTGGTACAGTATTGGGTCACCTCATCGTATGGTCTTAGTTTTAATTGGCCCTGTAAGCTTGGGGGGGAATTGTCATCGCACCACTCCTTGGTGTGTGGAGTGCCTCAGGGTGCGATACTCTCCCGATGCTTTTTAACATCTTTATGCGCCCCCTCGCCCAGCTTGTCCGGAGTTTTGGGCTGGGTTGCCATCAGTATGCCAATGACACCCAACTCTATCTGTTGATGGATGGCCATCCTGACTCGGCCCCAGACACACTGACCAGATGTTTGGAAGCTGTGGCTGGATGGTTACGTGGGAGCCGGTTGAAGTTAAATCCTTCGAAGACAGAGGTCCTCTGGCTGGGACGGGACGATATGGGATTGAGGGGGCAACTCCCATCTATTGCGGGGGTGCAATTAGTGCCAGCACCGTCCGTTAAGAGTTTGGGTGTAATATTCGATACCTCCCTCTCTATGGAGGCGCAGATTACAGCTATAACAAAGGCGGCATTTTTTCATCTCCGCCAAGCTAAGCAGTTGGCCCCTTATCTCTCTCGCCCTGACCTAGCCACTGTGATCCACGCGACGGTCACCTCCAGACTGGATTATTGTAATGCTCTACGTGGGGCTGCCCTTGAGACTGACCCAGAAACTCCAGCGGGTGCAGAATGCCGCGGCGAGACTCCTTATGGGGTGTTCGCTGCGAGATCACATTCATCCGGTACTATACCAGCTGCACAGGAGTACAGGATCAGGTTTAAGGTGCTGGTTTTAACCTTTAAAGCCCTATACGGCCTAGGACCCTCGTACCTACGGGACCACCTCTCCTGGTATGTCCCACAGAGGAACTTACGGTCTGCAAATAAAAACAACTTGAAGGTCCCAGGCCACAGAGAGGTTAGGCTGGCCTCAACTAGAGCCAGGGCTTTCTCGGTTGTTGCTCCAATCTGATGGAAGGCTCTGTCACAAGAGACAAGGGCCCTGCGGGACCTGACATCTTTCCGCAGGGTCTGCAAGACAGAGCTGTTCCACCAGGCCTCTGGTCAGGGCGCAGCCTGACTCCCTCCTCTGCCAATCTGCACAGAATTTTGCTTAACGGTTGCCATTAATTTGATTTTAATTAATTTTTATAATGAAATGTTTTTAGAATGTTGGATTGTTTGATTATTTGATTGTTGTTAGCCGCCCTGAGCCCGGCTTTGGCTGGGGAGGGCGGGATATAAATAAAATTTATTATTATTATTATTAAAATTATGCTATACACACACACTAAGTTCCAACAGGCTTTATAAGAAAAATCACAAACCCTTCTAACAAATGTAAAAAGACTGATCAATTGCATAGAAATGAGTAAAGAACCAAATCAACAACCCCTTTTCTTTTCTTATTTGACATGGAAAAGCCTTTTGATCAATTACAGTGGAGCTTTCTTACCAGGGCCACACAAGAACTGAACTTAGGTAGCTTTTTCAAGACATAGACAAATTTTCTGTATCAGTGCTTTAAATAAAAAATCTACATAAATAATCCTACGCCAAAAATGCCACCTATCTGCCAAGGAACACGTTTGGGATGTCCATTATCCCCTTTACTCTTAACTATATTTCTTGAACTCTTGGCAATTCACATACAAGAAAATAAGAAGATTAAAGGATTAGATCCAGAACTTAAGAGGTAAAAATATATTTGTATGCTGATGACATAATATTATATCTATCCCAGCCAGAATGTTGGGGGGGGGGGAATGGAATGCCCTCCAGCTGTATATAGGAAAGCCTTGGGCTATAACGTAAATATTCTGAAATCTGGTTTTTTGGAGTAAACATCTCAAGTGAACAACAAAATAAGCTTCTAGAAACTACTAAACTAAATTGGAAGTCCGCTCTGATATCTGGGGATTTGGATTCACTCAAATTTTGAACTAATGAAGGAATATAACTGCAATTTATTTTATACACAAATATAGAAGGACTAAAATAACTGGGGAAAATATCCAGTGTCATGGCTGGGGAGGATAGCTATCATAAACCTGGTTACTTAGCAAAATTGATATTTCTGTTCGTTTTTGCTGGAAATTGTTATTTTAAAAAAACCTAGCACTTTGGCAACAGAATGTAATGAAATTTATCTGAAGGAGCAGACCTTCAAGAACAGCTAATGAAAATCTCTACCAAAAAATTAACAAAGGCAGCCTTGAGGTGCCTGTATTATTTGCTATCACCAAGCATCTAAACTAGCTCTAATTAAGTGGATGTTATATGTCTCCTATATAAGTAGAAGAATTCTTTATAGGAAATCTCTGTGGAATACACTTTGATATAAGCCACAACAAAAACATCTCAAACTAAAAATTTATACTTTCTACCAAAGCAACAATTAAAGTTTGGATTAAGCTCCCTATTTATTTAGCCTCTGTCTTCTCACCACTGGCATCAATTCTACAGGATGAATTGGTGGATAAAGAACTATATAGGACAATCAATACTTCAATATGGATAAATATATTGTGTGTATGTGCTTGGATTTAAGATGAAAATATGATCTCTCATCACCAAGCATTGACAATATACTCTCCCATTATTTCAGCTTTTTCAACTTAGACATGTGGCAGAGAAAATAGTAGATAAATATGGAAAGCAGCATAAACTGACTGCATTTGAAGCTCTTCTAATGAAATTCAACTCAAAAAGATTGATTACTATACTAACATCTACATAACCCTTTTGGAAATTAAACTCGTTTGAACGTAGTCCACATGCAAGATAAAATGGGATTATAGAAACAGTTAAAATGGGACTATAGAAAAAGTTCTATTTAGCATAAACTCCAACATGCAACAACAAGAATGGACTTGGGTGTTCAATAATATTCTCAAATATTTAATAAGTTTCCAGCATTAAAGAGCATTTCTTTAAGAGAATATCCCAGTGATATCTCACTCCTCATAATCTAACCAGAATACATAAAGTAAAATTCCCAGCTAGATGTGTGGATCTTTAAGAACAGATTATCTGAGCATTTTCTGGTACTATAAAAGGTTGTAATGATTCTGGAATGTATATTTAATATAATGCATGACAGCACTGGCCTCAACTTGCTGTAGTGCTTCAAAACTGCTCTTCTCTGTTGCTTGAAAACAGAGGTAAGACCAATAGATCTAGAAGTGATTGCAACCTTCCGAGCAACTTCTAGCATCCACATTACTAATTACTGGAAAACTAAAACAGTCCCTCGATTAAAAGACTGTGTGTGAGTTTGTAGCCAAGGGCAGAAACTTTGCAATTTTCCAACAGTTTGCTTTCTGCACAGGGTAGCAAGCACAGAGTAACTGCAGGTTATTGCTACAGCAATACTGAGCAATTCTGCTATTTAGGCAACCAAATGCATAATCTTAGCCAACTTCATAAATGGGTAAAGAGTTTTCAAAAGCCTTAGAACAGGCAGTTTTGAATCAGAGGATTTCCGATATCTCAAACAAGTGCTGATAGCTCAAAATCACACTTAAGAGGATTGGTTTCTATGTGGAATGGTTTTATAGTTGAACTTCATTGGTATGAGAGATAGATTTAGTATAGAACAAGAAACTGTGCCAAAGCAAAGATTGTTCTTTACATGATATGGAAGGGTGACATTGCTAATGCAGTGTCCAAGAAATTCCACGACTTCTGTAGGTCTGAAAAGCTGTACCTCTGAAACAGATTAGTGATGCTTCATGATGGAGACAATCGTAGAATAAGTAAATGTAAATGTGTTGGGTGCATAATTTCTCCTCACACACACTTGTTTTACCCCATTGTTGTGTCTACGCCAATGCTTTTTAGAACTACGAACACCTGGTTTCCTGCTCCCTGATTAATTTATAGTGGGAGATGTGCCAAGGCTTAAACCTGCCTAACTATCACCAAGATGCCATTCCAGTGCATTGTGGATGTGATTTTCAATTCTAAAGCCCAGAGAGAGAGAGAGAAAGGAGATTAAATTAAACGAAAGCAGTTTTAAACCAAGTGATTTGTTTTATTATTCATAACAAACATTATGAACACCCTCCATCCTGTTAAATTCAGGATGATATACAACCAGATTTATATCATAATATGCAGGGGGGGAAAATGCATTAGTAAAATCCCTAGGTAAATAAAAATAATATTGCTTGGTGTCAGAAAGACTGCAATGTTGGTGCTAGACAAGCCCCTTTAGGGAGGGTTTCATTGCAAAAAGAAAAATGGCCACTCATTTGTGGTTAAAGAGCATATCTCTGAGGGAGGAAGCACCTGCAGATGGGTCTCAACGGAAGAGTCAGGCAGCTTAATATAGGAATGGTAGTTCCTTCAGGTATATGCATCTCAAAGGTAAGTACCAGCATTTCAAATTGAGCCCAGAAGCAAACAGGATACATTGCACAGGCAACGCACTGTATGGGTGGGTTAAGTCCCAGGCCGCCACACATATAAGTGGGGGGCACCCTCTAAACACCCTTTAAATGCACTCTCTGTTGCTCTCCAATCCATTTTAAAAGTACAGTATCCAAACATATCCACAGCGAGAACTGAAGCTCTGGGGCTGCTGAAGGATGCGTGGAAAAGCGGCATTGGCGGCTGCTGCGCTACCGCATGCACCAGCTGTTAGGCGGGGAGGCTGAGCAGCGTTAACAAAGCCCCACTGCGCCTCCGGTCTCTTTGGAGTTTCCTCCACCCTCAATGACATCCTCTTCAGGCTCTGGGGAGGGTCTCCTCATGAGCCACAAGGGCTCTCCAGCTCTCTCCCGCCATTTCTAGGTTTGAATTGAATTATTTCATTATTCCCAGTGCCACGTGTAGACGGGGCCACACGCAATGGAACATGCATAAGTGGGGGGATGCCTGCACAGAACAATAGTCTGTCTATAGATTCAAGAAGTTGAACAAAACGTAAGATTCTCTTAAGGACTATCCACGTGCAGGGTGGGAGGTGGTGGTGGGGAGCCAATTCCCTGAGTCAATTCCCAAACCCCATGAATAAGGGGTAGCCAATGTGGTGCTTCCGGATGCTCTTGGACTACAACTGCCATCCTGCCTGACCATTGGCCATGGTACCAGGCTGGGGCTGGTGGGAGGTGAGCAACCTCTGGAGGACAACACATGGGCCATGGGTCCCTACCCTAAACCATGCCACTGCTGTGGAAGCCCTTTCCTTAATCTCAGATGCCTTTACGTAGATTTGCAGTGCAGCACTAGACAGGAAAGCACTCTGCAAATATTCAGAGGGTCTCTCATGTTATTAAATGCTTAGCGCGGAAGACCAGTGCAATGAACCCAAATGTTAATCACTAACTGTTACATTCCTTCTATTTCCTGCAGCCATGGATAATGTTTGTTTTGCAAGCACTACTATATGAAGAAATTACTCCAACTGGTCCTGTTCCTGAGAAACAGCAATTTTCTGAAATAATTACTAGGCCCTTCTGACCAGACCTGCGTCTGTAGTTGGAGCAATGATAAAGAGAACATTGGCAACCTGCTGCCAATAGAGACCAAAAGTATATTACTTTGAAAGTGGGTTTCTCTTCCACTTAATCCAAACCGTCCATCTCCATTAGCCCTGGAACCGTCCAGAGGGCTGTTCTTCCCTATATTGCGCTCTCTGTTAAGATCCGTGCATCTCCTCTGCAGGAGCACCAGAAATGGGAACTGGGAAATTAGATGGCTTAATCTGCATGTGATAAAGAAATCATTCTCAGCACAACACAAGCAAAATTGCCATGAAATCTTATAAACCAGGCAAAATTGAGACTCAAAAAGATATTCTTTCAAATCAAGCCTTGCATACACTTGGGACTTGGTGCAGTCCATGCTAGTGAATTTAAACCTCCCTGCCCAGCTAATCCAAGGGCTGAGAAAGAAAAGCGGGACTCTGTGCTCTAGTATAAATTATGCTAAGTAAGCACATTTTGGAGTCTGTCTGTTTGCATATGTTCATCACTCCTGGGCTAATAGCACATTCTAGGAGCCTGTTAGATCAGGAAAGGGTCAAACACTGGTGCACCAATCAAGCTGAGATAAAATCTTTACTTTTTAAACATTGTAATGTTTAAAGAAAGACAAAGGCAGGTATAACTGGATTATTACAGATCTCTTGTGTTAAGTATGGTTTGGCCTCTGGGAAGCAGAATTCTGCACCCAGTAGCATTCCACACTCCACCAGAACGGTCTCACACACGCAATGAACACGTGTGCAGGAGTAAGCTCACGATAGCAGGCTCCCTGCCCCTGCCCTAGGTATGCTCATTGCTAGCCTGCACAGGCTCTGTACACCAGCCTTCCCTGGGTTCACTCACAGCAGCGCGGAGCTTGCTCTCAGCACCAGTTCCACGCAGACTGCTTGCCACAGAACAACAGTCTCTGTGTGCTGGCCGTCATTGCACAGCACTTCCTGTAGTAAGTGTGATAATCAGGGCCCCCTGATTTGTCCCGGCAGTGGACTGCGGAAGCAGCTCCCGGGGTGGCAGGAGGCATGAAGACTCCTTCCCAAAGCCCACCTGGTGCTTACTAGGCTTTGGGAAGAAGGTGTTTGGACTCTCGCACCCTGCCAGAGCCCTCCCGCCTCCTGCTCAAAGCCATGCAAGCTTGTAAAGGAGAGCAATGTCCGTCTTCTTTCTCAGGTTTAGATCAATCTTTATGATCAGCATTAGCACTTGGGAAACTGCAGGTGCCTCAGCATTTCCCCAAAACGTTGGACTATGCAAAACTCTGGTACTAGGAATAAATGCATTTTCTAAAAGGAGAGGGAGAATTAAGCTTCTGATATGATACTCAGATGACATGACCGCAGCTGCCTACCTAACTCAACTTTTTGCCTTTTCATAAGGTGCTAAAACGGTGCTATTCCGTTGCACAGTGGTAGGGGTTATAACAGCAGCTTTACTGCTTTCCGTGCAATATTTGAGAAATTTGATTACTGAATCTTAATTATTTAATTTTTTTATTATGTTAAGCTATTCAGAAGACAGCTTGTCAACATTTTTTAATTGTTACAAAAATCTGAATTATTAATCATTTATGCTTATTATAATTAATTAATCATGCTTAATTTGCTTATGTATTAATTGCTTGCTTCTAAGTATACTTTTTCTAAGGCATGGGACAGTCAGAGAGGGAACGGAACGCAGGCTCTGTGTAAGCAGATAACATCAAGGATGGAGCTGGCAGGACTGGCTAACAGAACAGGATGGGTTTGCAACAAATTTGGCAGCCAGAGATGAGCTGGCAGAGCTGTGCAGGACAGATAATGTGGCAAATACTCTTTTGTTTAACACCGTTTCCTTGGAATGCATTTTTGATATGTAAACTGTGATTTCTTTCTATACCACACAGACCCTTTTTCTGACCTGAGAAGTCGGGGGTCTGTCTCTTCTTTATTCATCTGAATAAACCTGAGTTCAGCCTCTAAGAAGGTCTGACTCCCTTTCCTGGGTGGGAGGGGGGATCTGGAACACCTATGCAAGGGAAGAACAGCGTAGATTTATGCGACAGAATATACTGTATTAACTGCCTAAAAAGAGCACTGAGTGGGATGTGCTCAGTATTTTAAAAACACATGTTACATTAATGCTAAAGAATAGAAAAACAAACAGAATTTTTGTTAAAGTCCATTTCTGTAATGAAACTAGCTAGAAAGTTTATTGGTTTTTTTAGAAAATAGAATGCCAAGCATATGACGTACAAAATATACCCAAATTCATACCCTGTATACAATCAAGAAGCAATATAAAACAATATACACCATAAATATCGAATATGCCTTTCATAATAAATTAATATGTTGTCCTGCAGGTTTTCCATGGTAATTTATACACAGCACAATATAACACAATAATATATAATTAATGACTGGAGTTGTCAAGGTTTGCTTGTACCAATAATGAAAATCCTCTCTATGTGTTATTATTTGTATTGTTTTCATATAAGAAATAAAAGCTGCTCAAATTTTTGTTTGTTTTGTCTTCTTTTTCTCAAATGAACAATGTAAGTTAATTTAGTTTCAAGGCTTTATTTATTTATCGCACTTCCAAAACACCTTTCATTCCAATGAACCCCTGGGTGGTTTGCAGACAAATAAATACAATACAGATAAAAATATAAACCATCAATAAAGGAAGCATTTAAAACATTCTGAAAAAGTAGCAGCACATACAGATGAAAAACATAGCAGCTGACATAAGGCTCCCTGAACCCTGAACTGCCCAAAGCCAGTGACCAGGGCTGCCCTCCTGGCTGAGGTGCTGCATTGGCTTGGAGGGAGAGGTCCCTCTGCACAGCCGCTGCCTGCAGAGTGACATGTTGGCTGCCCCGGAGTTAGGCTCATGTGGCAGGGGCGAAACTAGGCTTTATTTCACCCGTGTCAAATACCCCGTTTGCCCCTCCGCACCACACATTTGGGAGTCTCAAAGGCGCCCCTCTGGAGGCTTCATTCTGCATGACGTCTAGGTTTTTCAGGAGCGACGCCATAAACCGGCTGTTTGCAAAGGGTTGTGGATCACACAGAAAGCCACACGGCAACTGGAGAATAGATGTTAACATGCTCCCAGAATTTCAGCAACTATTAGGAGAATGATTATACTGTAAAATTCTGCATTTGCTGACATATGCAAATGTTCTTCAGAGGACAGCCCCACTTAAGAGTGCACTGTAGTAAGCAGAATAGGACACTCTGTAAAAGCACTATGTGCCCTGATGGCGCTGTACAGCTAAAATGCTATATCTGAGCAGTAAATAACCATGGAAGGGAACACTTGTTGGAGCACGTCGTGGGACTTGGTATGGACTGTGCAAGCTATTTGGGCTTCTTACTGAAATAAATCACGTGGGGGAAAACAAAGGAGGCAGACATACATGCTGAATAGTGCATTTTCGGTGGAGCAGGCTGCCCAAACTCTAAGTGGGACATTGTTTCCTCAAACAACATATTACTCATGATATATGCCAGGCAGTAGACACCAACACAGGCTAGATTGGTGATAAACTATAGAATCATAATTAGGTGAAGGAGCTCACCTGCTGTAAACTCTGGTGATAAAGAGGGATAATCATTCTGGACAAGCGCTTTTGCTACAATATAAAGGACTGAACCAGAGAGAAAACAATGCATTATTTACTATATCAAAAAGAAATGAATCCTGAGTCTCAAGGGGGAAAGTGTTCATAAAAGCTACAGGGGTGGGGGGTGATTATTGAGAGCAATTTGTCATTTAAACGGGAGGGATAAAGTATACCATAAGCAAAGAATAAAAAGAGGATAGAGAGATGGTAAGAAATGGTTGCAGTAGAAAAGCAAGCTCTTTTTAAAATTTCCTGTCCTGCAGAGCCCCCTATCTCTGGGCTTCTGCTTTGGAGCTTTGGTTCTTTGATTAGCTTAAAAACATTTTCTGCAATCTGTGGTCGGTTTTCCTTCAGGTAACACATGACTCTCACCTCGTAAGCTGTTGCTCTGCCTTCCCCAAGACACAAATACATACAATTGAATGGCAAATGATTTTTTCGCACACAACTATGCTTTCCATTTTCTAGCTGAAGCAAAAGGCTCAGCTTGAATTTTGTCTGTCTGTGTTATTGTCCAGACTGGAGTGTGTGGGAGCCTGAAAGGAATAGCCTTGAACCTAACAGATGACAAGCCATCATCACAGGGAGCTATTAATCTAACGTAGGCTCTAGTTGACTATAATAAAGCTATTTTAAGTTTTAGTCTGTATAAAGTGACCAATATTAGAACTGGGGGAGGGAGAATATTTCCACGGGTGGCAGTGAAGTTGCTTCAACTTTTTTTATAGTCCTTTGTTTCTACAGGTTTGTCACTATATAGAAGTTATGTGAATAGTATTAAAATGGAAGCCCGTACGCATTAGGTTGGGAAAAGCTCAGTGCCTTAGACCAGGGATCACTCTACACATTCCAACTTTTCCCAGATGTGTGTGCCTGTTTGTTTAAAGTATATTTATGTCCCCCCCCCCTGCTTTTCTGCTTAAAAAAAACTGAGTAATTACAAGGGTGTGTAGGGGGTAAAATGAAGGTCTTCCTATTTTCCCTGGGGAATCTAGCATCCTGGCCAACTTTTTGGGACAGGAAAGCGGGACATCTGCATGCTCTTTCTGCCACCCACTCCTGCCCCACCTGCTTGCTCTTTTTACCACCCCCTTCTCCCAATCTGCTCTTTCTCCCACCCACCCCACTTGACCCACACACTCTTTCCCTCCTGATCCGCACACGCTCCCCCCGGCCCGATCTTCGTGCTGCAGCTGACCCCTCCCACCACAGCCTTACCTTCACCAGCTCTTTCTCCTCCACCACCACAGCTTGGTCTCAGCCTTCTTGCAGCCTTCTTGGCCTGGCTGCAGCCACTGGAAGTGGAGATGCGCTGCACTCACTTACTGGAATATGGCGACAGCGGAAGTCAGTCGTGGCGGTGGTGGAGCCTCTGGCTGTGGCCGCCCCACCAGAGGTGGAGAAGGGAAGGCAGCGAAAACAGGACATCACAGACTTCAAACAGATGCCGGAGTGGCTTCTGTAAATTCTTTGTGTCCCACTTAATTTGGGGCAGTTGAGTGGTGTGATCTAGTTGGTCACTGTGAGAACAGGAAGCTGGACTAGATGGGCCTTTGGCCTGATCCAGAAGGTTCTTTTGTCTTTGTGCAGTGGCAGAAGGCCAGAGGTAGAGCAAGCGAGAGACAGAGTCCAAGTGTGGCTCCTGTTGGCAACAAATGCAAATACACAGAACACCAACAAATGCAGCACCATCACAAGCTGTGTAATGCAAGAGTTACTGCGTCTAACACAAATGTAACCTCTTTTCAAGACATTTAACTTGGAGAAAGGGTAGACACAGACCCAGCCCACCCCTGAGGCAAGGTGAGATGACCTCCTCAGGTGGCAGGATCCATAGGGGCAGCACATCCAGTCTCCAAGTAATGTGTCACCCACTGCTGCCACCACAGCAGCAGTGGCAGTGCGCTCACTGGAGACAGGATTTGCCACCTCCTCAGCAGCCCCCTACCCCGCGGCTGCCACTTCAGCGGCCTCTTGGCAGATAGGAGGCACTGCTCATCTCCTCCCACCCTTGTTCTGGATGAGGATATTTATCGCCCCCTGCCTTGTTCTTGATGTAGAACATCACTCACCCTTTCTTCTCTGGAGGGGTGGCAGGGCCATTTTGTGGTTCACCTCAAGTGCCAAAACGTCTTGGACATGCCAGGCTAGGCATGACAGTGGCAAACATTTTCTTTTCATGTGTCTGCCTCACTGATATATAGAGCAGACGTCTGTCTCTATAAGTAAGAGGAGAACACAGGATGGATGCACTGAACCCTGGATCTGTCTCCCATATTTACCTCCCTCTCGATCTGCTGTTTCAGGTGCCCCTTTCCATGTCAACACTGGAGCTTGCAATCAGCTCAGTGCATGTAATTGGGGTTCTATGTGTTGTAAGCTGCCCAGAGTGGCTGAGATGGGCGGAGTATTATTATTATTATTATTATTATTATTATTATTATTATTATTATTACAGGGAGCCTCCATGAATACAAAGGCTCCCCTTTTTAGAAATTTGCCTTCCAAGGGTTGGAGGGTGATACGAATGGCAACCGCAGAGTAGAGTTAGAGCCTTCAGCTCTTGTTCCTCTCCCTGCCTCCCTATGTTTATTTTAACCTAATTGTAATGTCTGAAAAGGGTTTATAAGAGAGTCATTTTCAGTTTTGCTCTGTATCTAGTAGCCAATATTAGAATAGTAGGGAAGAGTGGTGTGCGAGAATGCAGGAACACATGTCAGGTTCAGCATCTCTCTCCGGCACAACATTCCCCTGTGTGAGAGACTCTCTCTACCCCCGCTTTATATGTGAATGGGCAGAGACACAGGCATCACAGCCAACGTCACATCTAGTCTGGCCCTTGCAGAAGTGGAAACCTATAGAATGCAATTGTTATAATTAGTACATTGTATCACAACTTGCATACTGCTTGTCAAAACCAGAGGTACCCCACCACCACCAACGAGCTCATACTCAAAAGGTTATGATGAAAGAATACAAGAAAATAACAACATTCTCATCTAAGATCACATTTAAATAAGAAATTGAAAATTTGAAAGCTAATAGAGCAGCATGAGAAGCAAACATACTTCCTTTTCCCTTTTGCGTTTTGATGTGGCAATTTGTAAGCATAAAAAAGACTAGATGGAGCTGAACTCTGCATCTGATTCCAGGCTATGCTTAATGCTAACATGGTATTACAAGGCACAAGTAATCACCATTGACTTAAATGGGGCAAAGCAAGGGTGCATTTGTTTAGCTGTGTCTGAAGAGATGGAAGTTTTGCACACAGCCCTGCCTCCAGCAAAGAGCTGAGGTTTTGCATTAACTTTCTCCCGTTTCTTTGTTTGAGTAAATGTGTACTATTATGTATCCATCTTTGCTGTGGCTCTAGAAATCTATAGTTAGTACAACCTGCTAGAAAAGCAAAAGGTCTCTTTCTCTTCATCAGTGTCAAGGGCAAGTAGTGACCCCCCAACCCAAAGATTAAGTCCTAATGCTTTTATTTGTTGTCTCCTTTGAACTTGAGAAGCACGGCAGCCTGTTCTGACTGGCCTATGTCAGCTGCACAGCGCATGAGAGTCCAGAGGGACATATGTTCAATATGTGACATATGTTGAAAGTCAACCATTAACATTTCAGACTGAATCTCCATAACTTATCTTTAGCTTCATTAGCATTAGCCTTTAACTCATCGTATTTAATTCATGCTTAATTATGTTTCAAAGAACCAGCTAGTTAACCCTGTTTTCCTTCTGAAGCCCTAACAGTTGAATTTACTGCTGCTTATGCAGGAATGTTAAATGCATTTTATTGCCAAATCAATCCTTGTTAGGAATGGGGAAAGTTGACTACACCCTCTGTGGCACTGGAGAAGAAATGGAATACATGAACCATATTTTCCTTGCAAAGTGCCTGTTCTTCATTATAGCATCATCCACCGTAACACAGGTCCTTCAAATTCTGGTTGAACAGGAAATGCTTTTTATAGTTGTGCTAACGGCTGCGTACAATGGGTTAAGGAATTACAATAGCTTTCTAATAATGAAACAAAAATGAAACACAAGCTTTTGGCTGCAACTCTAAGCACTCTTTCATGGGAAGGAGTCCCACAAAAATCAATGGGACTTACAAGTGAATAAACACCATTAGTATTGTTGGACCATTTCGTATATTATCAGTTTAGCATTCCTAAACAAATCCCAATGAAGTGTGATAAAAGCAACACATGCTGAGCTACAAAGCAAGTACATTAAAGTATTTAGGCTTGAATTATTTTCAAAAGAGAAATATACAGATAGCAATTCATAGGGAAATATACCTTTTCTTTATAACAAGCAATTTCCTTATTTTGGACCAAATATTATGTCCCATCAGTGCTCTCTCCTATATAGAAATTTCCAAAGGCAAGTGTTCCAATTTTTGTCTGAACCCTAGCCCACCCCCTTCCTCACACCAAAGATCATATGAAGCACCCTACAATAACACTCCACACATCATACAGTGAAATGCCAACTTGGAGATGTTTGTCAGCTGCATAAACACCCTCGCTTCCCCTCGCTTCCCCAGGCTGTTGCCCAGAGCGGGGGGGGGGGGGGGCAGGGTGAGAGAAGACAGAGACACCTAAAAATAAGGTAGCTGTATCTGCATACTTGAAACTCTATAGGTAAGCAAATCTCTAAATTAGAAAAAGGGGAAAAGGGAAACTCTTAAAATAGCCCAAATAAGTACTTGAGATCTTCTGGGACTCGCCAAATGTTAATGACAGTTGAACTAAAGCATCACAGAAAAGCATCCCTGTTGCCTGCAGGTAGAACTTCCTAGTTCACTTAGATCAAGGATGAGGAAGCAGTGACTCTCCAGATGTTGTTGATCTCCAGCTCCCCAGCCAGCATGACCAATAGGGACAATGGAAGTGGTAGTGCAACAACATCTGGAAGGTCACATGCTAGCCTCTCTTCCTTTACAACTTGAGGACGGCAGCTGAGAGACAATTACTTATGTCAGCCCAACAGCAAATTCCCTGGTTAATATTGCAGTTAGATGTGGAGATGGCTTAGATTTCTAGCCAAAAATCCTCTGTACAAAATTCCCCTCAGGTTACAGCAAAGGCCATTCTACTTATCTTTTCCTCCTCGCCCCAATCCAGTTCTCAATTGCATGAGTGCCTGATAGCTCACAGCAACCTGGAAAAAAGCACTGGGGTTGGGAGAGTGCATGCCATGAAGTTAAAAGCAAAAGGTTCTCCTCACTTATATAAAACAATAAAGTGATCTGTTTCTGGGCTGGCAGCCAGCCCTGGTCCTATGTGCTTTCCAGAATGGCTAGTCTTGAACTGGAGTCTTCCTTGTTAGGGGATCACATTAAATAGTACATTAGGCTAAGGGACCCACCACTGATGCCACGTTGAACCCTTTAACAACAGCAACACACACAACCACACAACTATACTACACTGGTGGTCACCATCTTTGCTTCTGGTGTGTGTGTGTGTGTGACAGTTGCCACAGAAACATGATGATCTCCAGTGATGGGCTGAATGGCCTGTCTTAAGAGGCTGAATTCTCATAGACAGGTGCTATGAGTGGGTGGTTCTCATGTTTGGGAATTTGATATATGGCCTGCTCTGGGAGGGTTTGCACTCCCCCTGAAGCAACTGCCTGTATTTCAATCTGTCCCTGGAGTTCCAAGGGGCCTCTGTAGCTAGAAGTACTTGTGCCAAGCTTAGAATGGTTCACCAGCTATGGCTGTTTCTGGACTAGGATAGTTGGGTCTTAGGAGTCAGTACATACTCTAATGACCTCCCCTCTGAGCACTACCACCACTGCTGTCTTTCGAAGTCTCTCTCTCTCTCTCTTTGCTTTTTGGCAGGTTCTTATATGTTGTCCTCTCTTTACTGATTGTCCCAAGAGCTGGAGCGCCTCTATGGGGGGGGGGGGGCGTGCCTTGAAGACTGCCTAGAAACTGCCACCAGCTTGGTGAGTGGAACAGCCCAACTGAACTTTGCTGCCCATGAGCTACTGGACCCAATTCAAGGGATTAGGACTAGCATATTAAGCCACAATAAATTGTCTCGTCCAGTATCAACCATCCTGAGCCTTAGAATCAACAACGGAGGCCCTGTCGATGGTTCTGCTGCTGGGTGTTGCTTGACTTGTGACAGGGTCTACTCAGTAGCATTTCCCCACTTCTGAAATACCATCCAGTGCTCCCAATGGTGCATCTGCATGGCCCAACCCTGCCATTGCTCAAGCCCCACCAGTATCAGGAATGTGCCTCTCCCAGATGCACTGCTAATAGAGCCCAGCTGTATTTTTATGCTGTGAACCACCCTGAGATCTTTGGATGAAGGGTGGTATACTACGTAAATAAGTGAGTAAATCAAAGCACTTTCCTCATGTCCACATGATTTCGTTTGTTCCTCAGGTGTGCTGTCCTTACAGAATAAAGCACAATTGGCTGGCCTTGGTAGGTTTTACTCAGAAGTAACTCCCTTAAAATAAATGAAGTTTCCTTTCTACTGAGAACAAATTGTGACATTGTAGGCCCCCCGCCCCCCGGTTTTCCATGTGCTGCACACAGTCACAACCGGTCTGCTTATCAGCACTGGGGTGATATTTATGCAGAAAACAGTATTTGCTTGTTAGTATTTATTGGGGGTGGCAAACTTTTTGTTTGGGTATTTTGCTGTAAATATCTGGACTGTGAAATTGCCCTTAAACAAGGCGGCTGCTTTTCTTTCTTCACATGAACTGAGAATGACATTAAATATGGAGAGCCATTAAATGGATCAAGCCAATGGCCAGCTAGTCCAACCTTCTGTTCACAAAAGGGGCAACCAAAAATGCATTTGTTAGCTGCTTATCCAAGGCTCAAGGCAGCTTACATAATTAAAAGCTAATATCATACTGGGGAGGGGGGGGGACAGAAAAACACCACAGCAAAGGAAATGAACCTGTCACACCAAATGCCAGATGGAAGAAAGATACTCTTCGTGGGGTATATCCAGCCTCATATAACCAAAATGCTGAACTTTAACTAATGCATGAAGGGGTTAAACCATACAGTAAGCTGTCCTGCTAGGCTTAGCTAGGTCACACACCCTCAACTGGGGAGGAAGGGTTACCAAACTCCTTGGTCGCCCACTTTCCACCATTTTTGCACCACGTGAACCCTTCCAGTAAGGAGGTCTGATCTAGATGTTCCAAGCTTAGACTGCGTGGCTTTAGCAAGCCATCTTTGTGTTTCTATACAAATAATTTAGAAACTCTTACAATTTTTGAAATTAAGTTCTGCTGCATGTCTTTTCTTGCTGCTGCATGGGGCAGCACATGAATATGACCTTTGAAGAATTTGTAAGCAAACCACTTTTAACTTTTTAATGTGGTCTCTTTCTATGCTAAGGGGAAGTGGGTAACTTTGGAAGGAAGTTAGAAGAGGATATTTTAAGGGTCTAACAGCCTTTATTTCCATGTTTTACTTTGCTGCATGTCTTGTGATTTTAAATCTCTGTTGAGTCTCTCTCAGCAAAGAGTACTTGCCCCAAACCTGGATCTAGGCATCCAGGGAATTCGCTTTTTATTCTTTAATCAAATTATGAAAAACCAACACTTTGACCCTTGGGGGAGAGTTAATTCACTAAAAATACAAGATAATTCAAATCAGAGAGATGGGCCTAATAGTCTGGGATTTTTTAAAATTATTTTTTTAAGGAGCTGGGATAGAGTAAAAATACTGAGTGAGTTTGACTTGTCTCCAGGCTGGCACTAGTTTGTGCGAGGGTTTGAAGCACATACCATAAATTCAGGTTTGCACAATTAAAGTGGATTAAAGTGCTCTGATGCCTGAGTGTAACACATCCACTTAAAAGAAAACAATTTGACTTCTTGCAGCTTGGAAAGTGACAGGGAAATACACTGAAGAATGTGTGTGAATGAGTGATCAATAGCACGACTTATTAACACTCAGCAAGCAGATGGGAACAAATGCTTGTTTTTGTCTTGTAGCCTCCCACAATCAAATCAGAACGAATGCTCAGTAAAGCAATCTAACCTCCACAGTAAGCTTTGTGAAAGCAAATAAGGATGAATATTCAATAAATAGGATATCTGGAAGAGCTCTAAATATTTCATGATTGAATAGTTCTAGGTTTTTGTTTGCATTTTGTTTTTGTTATTTATCTTCTCCGCATAAGCAAGAAGGGGAAGATGGATCACTATTTAGGCAGTTGCTCCTGTACAAGCTGGGCACACTACTTCGAATGCTTAACTTTTAAAACGAAAGGCTACAACATTAAGTACATTCACATTAAAGGCAAACCCTGCTGAAATAAACAGGACTTACTTCCAAATAAGCATGATTAGGGTTGTGTAGTTGTTAATTGGCACATTCATTTGCATGCTAGAGTGAATGAAAGCAGGAGCAAGCAGCAACAGCAGCATGCAAAAGTATTGTTTTTATTTTGCTGCAGATGCTGCTTAGCAAAGCCGACTTTGTCTGCAACCCTCCAGCATCCTCTGCCTGCTTATGCACACACCCACAGGGGAATCACAAACACCACCTGTAAAAAACGGAAGGCACCTAGCGCTGGAACAAAAACAGGAGTGCGTGCCAATTATTTCCCTGCCAGCTTGGTTACACTGGCCACAGAACCCATTTATTTTGCCAGGTTAAAAGAGAACCTGCTGTAGGATTTTACACAAGCTCAGTGAAATAATTAGTAATTGCAGTCTTGTCAAGGCCCAGCTGGGCAGAAAACATTTTGATCCTGAACCTGCTTGATCTGAAGTATCAAACGCTGCCCTGCTCTTCCTCCACTTATCAATTCAGTGAGTGCACCACTCAGAGAAACCTACTTTGCATCCACCTTCCCTGCTTATCATTAGAATTCCCACTTGTATTTTTTAATGTATGTTTTAGGTTGGCTTAAAAGGCATCACCTTAAGGAGCCAACAGTGCTCATGGCCCCAGGTGTGACACGTGCAGGTTCATTAGCAGCTGCTCCACCAAAGAGGCAACATGATGCTTTGCAAAAGAAACTAAATTCTAGGTCATAGCTTTGCATTTAGAAATGCTAAATTATGTAAATTTGCATTGTTTTGCAAAAAAAAAAGAAAAAAAAGAGGCAACCTAAACCATTTTTTTGTAATTTATTCAGTGCATGGGGAGAGGCTAGGTGCAATGAGAAGCAAAGATATACTTATGGAGAAATTTCTGGATCCACAGTGGGATATTGGCTCCACCCAAGGCATGATGGATAACAGCAACAATCGGGGGAAAGAAAGACATAACCTCTTACAAGGACAGGAAAAAACACCATGGACAGAATAACTGTCACGCACAGGAACAACAAGGATATAGATTCAGGTAGGTAGCTGTGTTGGTCTGACGCAGTCGAAATAAATAAAAAATTGTCCAGTAGCAACTTAGAGACCAACTAAGTTTGTTATTGGTATGAGCTTTCGTGTGCCTGCACACTTCTTCAGATACACTGAAAGAGAAGTCACCAGACCCTTATATATAGTGGGAGGGTGGGGTGGGAATCCAATGAGACAAGAATCTATTATCTCTATTCAGACTATGGAGAGACCTGGTCTGAATAGAGATATTGGATTCTTGTCTCATTACATACGCTAAAGCTATTTTTTGTCATCTGCATACTATCCCTTGCTTTTTCCTGTAGGACTAATTGCAGTTGTTAACAGGTTTACCATACCATTGAGTCAATCACCCATCTCCTACTACCCTTCTGAGAAAAACTCCACCCCACCATCCCACTAGATTTAAGGGTCTGGTGACTTCTGTTTCCGGGTATCTGAAGAAGTGTGCAAGCACACAAAAGTTTATACCCAGAACAGACTTAGCTCGTCTCTAACGTGCTACTGGGCAATTTTTTATTTCAATGAGGATATAGTTTGAGTTCCTCACTTGTGGTTTTTTAAATCAATTAATGTGTCAACACAAATAGGAATTATTCATATTGCAGTTGTTGTATAAGGGAATATTATGATGACTGGGATGTAATGGAAATTAATAAGATTTTGGAATGCAGAAATAAAGCAAATAATCAAACCATCAATTCTAGTGTGCCCACTTTATCTAAATTATATAATCCGGTATTTGAATAATTGGTATTAATAACTGTATTATAAATTGGTATTGTAATAATGAGGCTATTATTGCAATGTAATTGAAAAATTTAAAAAAAAATATTATCCAAGAAGCAAATATATACTCATCCTCCTGAACACGTGTTCAGTTTTGGGATCTCACCAGCCATTGTTCATACTTTTTCAAGCAAAGGTACTAGAAACTTATGTTTATTTCAAATAAAATCTGTTTTAAAAAAAACCCAGGTTCTTTGGAAACTGAACAAGTGTCTATTGTAAAATACTATTATCCTGGCATATCCTTGTGGAGTTCAAAGTGGTTACAACAAATCATAGGATACTGTGAAGACCAAAACAGAAAAGGAAATGAAACCAACAAGAATAGCAAGATACAAATAAAAACCAGAGCGTAAAACTATCAGAATTAGATGCCAGTTCTGGCAAAACCAAGCAGTGCTTTCCAGCCTTTAAAGGCCAAAATAACCCTGCAGTGGACAGCCAACAGACTCCTCCTTGGACCGGGAGTGACCGAGTCCAGTGACCAGTGTTGCTTTATCCAAGGCCAGAGGGGTCTCCTGGACTGGACCTGGGTGTCCCCCTCTCACTACAGCCACATTGCCACTATTCTCATGCTTGCCTCTTTTTTAAAAAAATAATTTTTATTAACCGACCAATAAAATCAAATCACATCACATAAATTCCGAATTACAAAGCCGAATTTTAAATTTTTGTTGGGGGGGACCCATATTTCAAGTTCCAAAGGGGGATTCCGATCATCTTCTTGCTGCTGTGTTAATATCCACAAATCTGTCCAAATAATGTTCATAATTCTATCCAGTCTTATCTTGCTGTTTCCACATCTCGTCTTGTTCGTATATTTTTCTTTTTTTTCTTTATGATCTCTTCTGATAATCTCCTTAAGCAGGTAAACACCAATTGTAATCCTGTGTGAATTTTTCTGTTCATCCAATCATCATATCAAGATGGTTTCCATATATCATCACTTTCATAAATAACAGCACTCTTTCCATCATTAATCTCACAAATCTGTCACTCTTTAGTCCCACTGAGGAGGCTCACCCACAATATGAAAACAGATCTGTTCCTCCTCCCAGACATAAGTCTTTCGACAGAACTTGCCAAAATGGGAACGCTATTTTTTGCTGCGTCATTCCAAAGCTCTTATGCTTTCCACGATCTTCTTGAAACATGCTTTGGTTAGAAAATTATCTCCACACAGTCTTAAATCCACAGCTTAAGTCATTTAAACGGCATTTCTGACTTGTGACTTGTGTGGGGGGGGATTCTTGGTTAATCACATAGAGAAAAGAAAGGAAAGTTTTTCCCCCTCCCCCATCCAGTCCCGTTGCCGAACATACCGAGCCTTGGTGTGTCTTCTCATGATTTATTCCTGTTCCTCCGACCCGTCTTGTTTCTCAGAGATCTTTTCAGTTAGCAGTCTTTACTCCCCCTTCTTCCTTGAAATATGTGCATTAGCTTCCTCCTAATTGTTTCTTTTGAAGTTGCTGCAGCTAGAGGCGCGAATCAGAGACAGCGTCCAGGAGCGCCGAGATCCGCACAAGGGCTTTCTGCCTAGTGCCCCTATCCCCACAAATTCGGGGGTGGTATAAGGTACAGCAGGCGAGGGCAGTCCCCCCCACACGCTGGGGGGGGCAGGGAGGCTGTTTACTCCCATCACAGCCTCTTAATTACCTCGTGTGGGTCAGAGAGATGTTATTGTCAGCCATCTTCCAATGCGCCCCTAGTGGGCCCCCCCCTCATGCTTGCCTCTTAGGCAGAGCGAAGGCAATGGTTCAGAGACCCCTGACTTGCCCAGCCTTTTCCACTGGTTGGGGTTGGCCATTGTTTCAAAGTCCAACCAAACTGCATGGACTTGCGGGGGGAAGGGTATCAGCTAGGTGGCAGCGCTAGGCAAAGCATCTCACGGATCACGTGCATGACCCTAAAAACAAGTAGCATAGGACCAACTTAAAATGGTTATCACTAATAGCCTCTTCCAAGTACAATTTAAAATCATTACAACAGCTCCATTCTTTGGCAGCAACCAAGCATGGCAATAGTTCCACCCTCCTTTTTATTACTCCTCTTGGGAAATAAAAGGCCACCTTGATGCTAGTAACTTATTGATCACTTTCTGCTACTGGCACAACTAAAAATAAAAAGGAAGGTGGGTTGCTTCCTTTAGAAGCAATTTTCAGTGGAAAAATATAAAATTAAAGATACTTAGCATAGAAAACCCATAAACTTCCACCTAAATAAGCAGTACAGAGGAGCAGATGTTTTGAGATTTCCCAGGCAAATGGCACGGTGTTATAGGCCAATCAATACTGTTAATGCTAATTGTAATGTACTGTTGTCAAAATGGCACTTTATCTTAAAGCTAATTCCTGATTTATACAGTTTCCCATAAAAGTAGCCCCCCAAAAAGAGACAGCTTGTTCCCTGCTAATGAGAAACTGGCGTCACTAAAACATTGTGCTCTGCATATTTGAAAGCAAAATCTGAAGTTTCTTTGTGGAAGAGGCAGAAATGAACTTATAGAACTCACTTGCCAGTTGTTCTTGCTGGTTGTTCTTGTTCTATTATACAGGCAACAACAACAACAACAACAACAACAACAACAACAACAACAACAACAACAATAAATAATGTGATTTGGCACATTAGAGGTTAAGGTATTGTAGCATGTACTTGCATGGGCCATGATAGCTTATTTATTTATTAAAAGCATTTCTACCCACCTTTCACTGAATGAATAATCCCAGGGCAGGGAACGTTAAAACCAGCAAAACATTTTCACAAGTAAAGCAACTTCAAGAGGGCAAGTGAAGACAATGAGGTAAAGCAGCAGGTAAAACAAACCAAGTGGCAACTTAAACAACCTGGGTGATTAGAAGTGTCTTTTGGCTGGTTCCAAAAATATAACAAAGTTGGTGGAAACTGTTCTGGAAGGGAAGACATGTTGGAGCAGATCAGGAAGTGTGGATGTAAGAAGGCATTGACTTCTGTTCCACCCTGTATTTATTGCATGCAGTGCTGCTTCCATTCTGCTACAGTTCGGCTTCCAACAAAACCTATGTTATTCATTTCCCTTGTCTGCAGTGGTGAAACTTTATGTAATTACAGTTATGTTATCATTGCATTTTTGCACATCATTGATTTCAATGCAAAAGAAACACAATGCAAATGGTAGGGGGGGGGATCATCAGTTGCATACTGTTACGTATCAGTTCGTCAGCTGAGTAAGATTGTCATGACGACCGGTAGATTCTTATCCGCTGCAGCCTTCATCCGCCTTCACAGTTGTTGTAACATACCACTTGTTATCATCCGCCTGTTCTGCCATTGAGGACTTCTTGGATCATTCTTTGTCTAGCCCCTTCCGTTTGACCTTACCGCCTTGGGCGACCCTGCTGGGAGTACGAGATTCCTGCCGGCTTTACTCACAAGGGTCATAGGAACGTGCAAGCCCAGTGGTGAGCAGGGCCAAAAAAATAAAAAAGCCATTTCACATATGCACTAATCACATACATATACACATCACATCACAAACTTTCCCCAATCCTCCGCAATTGGGCTTTAAAAAATCTTCACATTTTTCAAGTCCAGTTGTGTGTGTTTGATCTCCACCAAGGTCCTCCACTGCAGCCTCCTGTTGGCACTAACAGAGCAGTGGGATATATTCACGAGGGTCAGCGAGAGAGATCTCATGGGGTGTAGAAAGCCTTTTGTCCCCAGTTGTGATCTCCTCCAAACAACAATGCCAGAACCACAATTAGGCTTGAAAAAATGCCTAGAAGGCTGTTTTCAAACACAATTGCATGGGGTGGGGGGCAGCACATGAGGAGGGCTTGACCTTCTCTCCCAGAGCAACCATGCTGTGATTTTACTTGAACAAGACATCCTATTGTGGTTTCTTTCAAACCTAAATCATGTGCATAGGATGAAGGCGGAACACTGGGCCACATCCTGCCTGTGGGCTGACAATTCTCCACCCCAAAGACACACCTGTCAGGAATGGCTAATACTACAGAGCTTACAGTGTAGTGATCTGTACTCACAACAGTTGCAAAAGCAGCACAGATGACCAATTATTTGTGAGGGAAATATCTGCCAACTTTCAAAGGATTGTATGCATAATATTTCAGTCAGCCCACGAGGAGCCTTTTCAAGTCTTGGCTCTGCTGGCCTTTCTCCTCTCTTTATCCTTACTATTCAACATTGTGTCAAACCATATGGGGACAAAATTTAATATAATTTGGAACACTACCACTTCCTAGTCCAGCTTTGGCTTGGCAATTTTTACGTGCTTCTAATGAATTACTTAACTTAATAGAGTCTGGCATTGCCAGATCATGTACTTATGAGAAAGGACTTGCATTTTTTGTTTCTATCCCAAACACAATGTTAAATAATTAATCACAGTTGGGTGGTTACAGATGCCCACATGATTTACAGACAGATTGGATCACTTTTCTTCAATCTCAAGATCATTCCAGAATGATTGATACTACCATGTTCTTCAGCAGGTAATTTACATTAGTGAAAGAGGTGCAAAATGTGTCTATGTGGTTTTAAAATTGATCACAACCATCCCAATTAGCATCAGCACCATCCTAGGGCCAAATATAATTTGTTCCAAATAATTCTGTCCCAAATTCTCCCCCAGAAAGTTTGACACCAAACGTACTTCATGCACTTCAAATGGATGAATATTTGTACTTTGCATCCTACAGTATTTTATTTTAATATTGGATAGTTTGTAATGCCAGGCAGTGGCACCATGTAATAATGTTAGATGGCTGGTACACAGTGCTTTTGAAATAGTTAAACTGTGTTTGAACTGAATTTAGTATTGTATAATATTTGATAGGCAACAGCTTGTGAAATTTCATGCCTGATCAAGAGATGCGGACAAATCTAAAGCATTCTAGTTCAGATGTAAAGTGTCACTTTCAACGTATGTCTTTAGATTTTCCTATTCAGAAACTGAATGACAAGATGGGCACTTTCACCAACTTCCAGTCCTTTGTTCATCTATATCCACAAGTTATGCTAAGAGGGGCAAAGCAGATTATTAAACCTGAGTGGGCATGGTAAGATCATCTTGTGGGTGACCACCCTGAATTATTATTTATTTATTCTTTACAAAAGAGAATTTCACAAGGCAGGGAAAAGAATCACGCTATCTTTCCTGTCCACGTCATGTTCCCCTTTTTAATTCTCACACCGTTTCATGGCACTATTCTTAGTTACAATCTGGCTGCCCATTGGACAAAGGAACAAGCTGCTATAGAGGAGGCTTCTCTGCAAAGAAAAGAACTGGTCCTTTTTGCTGGTGCATTCTCTCTTTAATTAAAGTGGAACTCTGGATAATTGTTCTGTAGGTGAGATGTCTGCTCATCTCATGCCAACACCTGGCAGCTTCCTCAGCCATCTTCCTCTCTTTCTCTTTTCAATACTTTCCCCAAAGAAAAATGGCTTTGAAAGCCAAAAGGCATGTTCATTATAGCTACATTTTTAAAAAGCAAAATTGAAATAGTACATTCTCTTTGTCCTGTGGAACTCAGAGACTGCACCAGCAGCCTGCCATTATCAAGGCAATGCACTGAGCAATGGCAAATAATTTTTTCATTGTTCATGTGGGCTCAAATACAGTACATGAGATAGTTTGTAAAATATGCATGGGCTCCACACACAGACTACAATTATAAGTTCACCTCAGTGGAAAGGTGAAATATGTTTCATGTACATTGCAAGGGTCCAGAACTGATGGCCCAGGAGCCCCCTAACTGGCGCTGTCTCCCCACATGCAAACCTAGAGGCAAGAAGAGATGCAGGCAAAATGGAAGCTATGGCTCTCCATCAAATGTCATATTGCCTTTAGACCCCAGTTCTCAACTGCCACACTTTCCCAGGATCAGAAGATGGAAATCAGAAATAGATCTGGGTGTCATCACCATACAAGGTTCATCCACCCTAGCCCAAATCTATGGATGGCTTCCCTCAGTAGAGACACCTGCTGCGTCTCATGTCCTGTGGTTTGCCATGTCATGAGAGTTGGGTCCTTGCAGCACTTGGCCCACCACAGGCCATGAGATGCAGCCGGTGTCTCACAACATCACTTTATGGGGTCTGTCTGCCACATAGCACTGAATCCCCCTTACAGTGATACATACACATTCTATCCAGGCTAGACTGCGCTTGAAAAGGGCAACTCTTCTAAAAAGGGGTGTAGCCCTTCAAATAGATGGTTACCAATACTTCCTTCCAAGTGCAATATGATATGACTATCTGGCCCCAGCCAGCAGCCGCATTTTGAACCAGCTGAAGTTTCTGAGTCATCATCAAAGGCAGCCCCACAAAGCGTGCATTATAGTAGTTTATTCTAGATGTACATTGTGCATGCATGCCTTTTACCAGCTGCACTTGGTACAACTCTGACCATGCCTGGACCGGGAGACCTTGACCACAACAGGTCAGGCTTAGGTGACTTTCAGGATTGGGTTACTGCAATGTACCCTTCAGTGGGGCTTCCCTTCTGCTTCCCTTGAAACTATAGGGAGAATAGAATGCTGCAGCACAGTTGCTGAGAGGGGTGAGACCCTGACAGCATAGAACACCTCTGCTCATGATCTGCACCTTAATAGCTCGGGACCAGCTTACTTGCAGGTTTGCCTTGCCCCAGATGTGCCTAGCTGATCGTTTTAATTTGAAGAATACCCCCCCCCCCAGTTGTAACAAATATTTTAATGTGGCAGCCCTTGTGCTTTAGAATTCCCTGGATACTGGCCTCAAGAAGGCACCTTTATTGTTCTCTGTCTGGTGCCTGCTTAAAACATCTTTGTTTCGGCAAGCCTATCCAGACCTGTAGAGGTTGGTGCGTTTTAATATTTTATTGTTAATTTTAATTATGTTTAATCTTTAAACTGTTTTTAATGACTTTAATATTTCTTGTAAACCACTTGGAGGTTTTATTGCAATCAAGCAGCATCACAACTTGCATGCCACCCTAAGCTGGCAGAAGACACTCCTGGGCAGTGCCACCACTTGTGCATCCACAGGTGCCAAGTCCTGAAGAACCCCCAAACGGTGAACTTGGTTCTTTAGAGGGAGTGCAATCCTATTCAAAACTAGTTGCACCCCTTTACTCAAATCAGCTGGTTTCCCTACCCATAGCATCCACATTGCATCCTCCTTTAGGCACCGTTCAAGATTTCTGTAGCCCTCCTGAGATGTGTAGATGGAAAACAGACAGAGCTGCATTTCATCAGCATATTGCTGACACTTCAGCCCAAACCTCTGGGTGACTTCCTTCAGCAAATTCATGCAGAATAGATGTTTAAAAAGAATTTACGAGAAGATGGACTCTGTGGCACCACATCTGCCAAAGGCCATTTTCTTCTACTTGGCAAACACCACTGTTCACTGTTCACAAAGACTTGGATTCTGTAACTGTTTAATCAACTTTGTAGCAAAAAGAGAAGAAGCTAAGGAATCATCTGCCACCAACACAATGAAAATAAGAAGGAACTGGCAGGCAGTAAATTGAAAAGCCCTGCAAACATGGTATTCTCCAGCTGCAGTTAATTATAATCTATTAGTCTGATAAGTTAAGATAACTTGCTCTCTTTTCATGGCAGAGGCAGCCCAGATGTTGTCAGCAGAGCTTGATGTATCAGAGACAGGGGGCCTGTGGCCCTTCAGAAGTTGTTGGATAACAATTGCTATCAGCCCTAATCAGGAGGAACAACAGTCAGCGATAACACTACGTAGTCCAGCAAGATTTTGAGAGCCTCCTGTGATGAAGCAATAGTGAAAGGCTCCCGCACAATTTCTGGAGCTTAGCTTCAATCAGTCAAGAGTTGAATCCTTGCCATATATATGTGCTTAGGACTACACTTGGCTCCCCTCCCCCAACTGTGATAACAACATCTTTGCTCACAGTAGTGGAAAACTGTTGAAAGGGTGGTATCTTCTAAACTCCAGATGCATACTGTGGCTGCCAGCCATCTTCCACTGACCATCTGTCCCTGTTAAGAAAAGCCACAGTCAATAACCCCTTCTGCATCCATTTGGATCTAGAAACTTGGTTATTAGTACCTGAGTGTCCTGCCAAAATTCTAGTCCATTAAAATCATTCAAAAAGTGTTGCCAAACCAATCAATTCTTCCTCGTATCCAGTGATCCATCCTTTTATAGCAGAGCTTCTTACATGGGGGGCGCCTGGCCACCATGGAATCTGTCCTCTTGACACACTTGTTGAGAGAGGAGCATAAGATTAATGTCTCCTCTGAGTAAACAGGCTTTGGCTGCAACAGAAAATGGGACTGCTGACTGTTCAGATGACCACTGTAGCTGCATGTTTAGCAGCAGCTTGGACTGCAGGCATTAGCTCATATTTATCTCTGTCCTGAGAGATAAACTCACCTGCTGATTTTTGTACATTAAGCTGCTGTTAAAGGCACAAGAGCAGGCTAGGCTACTTTTTTCTAGTAATTTGGCAAGCTTAATAGAGAAGTGGCTGGAATGTGTCAGAGGCTGCAAAAGTGAACCAATCATATACAAGGTTTATTTGCTCTGACCATTACCCCCCCCCCCGTGGTGTGTTTGATTCAGTTCATATGTGACAATGGTTTCATGCATAGAGCGTACAAATGTCAATTTCCAAAGCAAAGTTTGTCAGCTAAGCCTGTAATTTCCATTTAGATTTGTTTCATTTTTCAGAGCATGGAAGCTACAGAGCGGAGAATCTCTTGGCTTGTAAAGTCCCTTTTCAAATAACAGCAACTGCATTCTGAGGGCTGCTTCACACATTACATTTTTCACTACACTGAGGTAAACAAGCGTAGAAAAACGAATCTCTTCCATCATTTGAAATGCAATGCAAAGCTTCTTTTTGTCAAAGCATCAGTCAATGGGAACCGGCCCAATCCCATTAACCAATTGCCCACATGTCACACAATTAATCTTCTACAGTGATTTTGAATCAATTCTTTTGCCACCTCTACATTATTCTTTGCAAGCCTTCTGAAAAAAACCTTGTCCCGTTTTGTCAGTTTTTGCCTATGCGGCTGCTACAGAATCAGGAAGTGAGATACCTGTGAATGAATTTTATAGATCTTTCAGCTGAGTGGTGACTTTTCCTCAGGTCACACAAACTGTTTTCAAGTAATCCAAATATACACCTATATTGTAACCTTATAAACAGGAACAAAACTGGAAAATTGTGTGGACAGGCCGAGGTTTTGTCTGCAATGAAAAATAAGAGAGGAGAGAAAGCCTGGTTGCACGGCTACCTCCTAGCCCAACTGTTTCCTTGAATCTAGGCCTAAAGCTTTAAGAACACTGGAATAACTTCCTTTCCCTCAAGAATTCTGGGCACTGAGTAGGGTTACCATGTTCTGAAGAGCAAAAACGAGGACACGTTTGCCGACTTCTACCTTTAACTACGGATTGCTATTACAACTCTCATTCTAAATATCCATACTATATGTAGGCTATAGAACACGGATAGGAAAACTAAGGCCCGGGGGCCGGATTGGCCCAATCGCCTTCTCAATCCGGCCCGCAGACGGCCTGGGAATCAGTGTGTTTTTACATGAATGGAATGTGTGCTTTTATTCAAAATGCACCTCTGCGTTATTTGTGGGGCATAGGAATTCGTTCATTCCCCCCCCACACAGTATAGTCCGGCTCCTCACAAGGTCTGAGGGACAGTGGACTGGCCCCCTGATGAAAAAGTTTGCTGACCCCTGATAGAAGCTGTGCTATATTGCTGAGGTGGCCGGAGAAGAGAAGAGGAAAGCAAGTCTTCAGCCACCAGTTATGTCTATGTCTCTTCCAGAAAGTATAGCCAGTTTTCAAAATCATTTTCAATCAATGTGCCATTCAAAGCAAATACAGTGGTACCTCGGGTTACAGACGCTTCAGGTTACACACTCCGCTAACCCAGAAATAGTACCTCGGGTTAAGAACTTTGCTTCAGGATGAGAACAGAAATCGTGCTCCGGCGGCGCGGCAGCAGCGGGAGGCCCCATTAGCTAAAGTAGTGCTTCAGGTTAAGAACAGTTTCTGGTTAAGAACAGACCTCAGGAATGAATTAATTCTTAACCAGAGGTACCACTGTAAATGCAAACACACTAAAAGAGGGGTCAGCAATTCTTTTCAGCAGGGGGCCGGTCCACTGTACCGCAGACCTTGTAGGGGGCTGGACTATATTTTGGAAAAAATAATAATGAACTAATTCCTATGCCCCACAAATAACCCAGAGATGCATTTTAAATAAAAGGACACATTCTACTCATGTAAAAACACCAGGCAGGCCCCACAAATAACCCAGAGATACATTTTAAATAAAAGGACATATTCTACTCATGCTGATTCCCGGGCCGTCCGCGGGCTGGATTTTGAAGGCAATTGGGCCGGATCCAGACCCCGGGCCTTAGCTTGCCTACCCATGCACTAAAACAACAAGCCCAAAACCATTACACTAGGCAACACAACCAACACTGATCTCTCCTGAAAACATCCCATTTTACCATCAAGGTACAACAATGACTCCAAGGAATGAACCCGTGTTGTATGTTAACGCATGTACCGTGCATTTTTGCAGCCAAGCTAGAGTCGACCTGCATTTGATGCTACATACCCATAAATACCCTCCCTTCAGCTCAGATCCAGTAACAACAAGACCGCATACTAACAGATGATAAGCAGAGAATGATGTCTTTTTAAAATAAACAATTGATTCTTTCACCATTCAGACAGCTACAAGACCTAACAAACAGTTCAGAGCACAATGTTGGAATTAAAGTTATATAGAGAATTTCTTAAAAAAGCAAATAATTATAATTACTTTAACAGTCTCTTCCTTTGTGTGAAAACTGGAGGACAGCAACCATTTCCCTTTTTAAAAAATAAAAAAGGAATTTTTTATTTTTGATGCCTTCAATGTATACAGACAAGCAGCTGCAAAAGTCTGATACAGCTGATTTGCCATGAAATGGTGGTTCCTTATGAGTCAATAATATATATATTTTAAGGCTGCTGGAGCAAGAGGATGTGAATTAAATAACCAAAAAATCTCTGTGAAGTAGGAAGACACGCCCCCCCCCCCCCGCTGCCACCACTACTGGGCATCCTGTAAGTTACACATCACTAGGTATAAAATCCCAGAGAGTCCAGGAGGGACCACCAGGTTGCCAGAGAAAAGGGGGAGGTGAAGCCCTGGCAAGGGGGAGACAAGGCAGGGGAGGGGGGAGAAGAGAGAATGAGACAGAAAGCGAGGGGGGAGAGAAACGAGGGATGGGGAACCACTGAGCTCTCCAGACAGCAGCCGGGTTCCTTCTCTGCGCCTCTTCCTGAGACCACAGCCCTCCCTGAGCTCCTATGCGGTGGGGCGGGATGCCGACTGGAGAGACCTTGTGTTCATCCAATTAATTTGAAGGGAGGGTTGATGGACTTCCGCCACCCAACTGGACTTGCCAAGCCACTTGAAAAGCAGGCCCTAAAGCGAATCAAGTCTGCAGGCGGGAGACACCAGATCCAATGGTGGTGGTGGGGTGGGCATAGGTAGGTAAGAGAGCACCTTGACCCAAGGAGCACTGCAGAGCCGCTTAATGATGGGAGGCCAGCCCACCAGAGGGATACCTAAGGGGGGAGCAAGGGGAGCAAGCCAAAAACACACACAAAACACACACAAAACAAAACACCCAGACATTTTGGCTTTTTTAAAAACAACAACAACCACTCCAAGTTTGGCGTTTTACCCATGGAAAAGAGGACATGTCCAGGAAAAAGAGGATGTATGGCAACCCAAGTTAAAGGTTGCTGGGAATCATAAATCTGTGAGGGGTAAACTACTGGCCCCAGAATTCTTTGAGAGAAAGAGTGTGTTTCTAATCTGCTTTAAAGGTATAATGTGTGCACAGCCTGGAAATCATAATGTATGAAGATCTGGCAAGAAATTTCAATAAAATCAATTTATTTATAATTTAGGATGAACTAGTAAGTAACTTATTCTTAAAGCAGTATGTTTAGAACAGAATATAAGCATGTAAAAGCATCCGTAAAATCAGAGTTAAAACATCCAGCATATAACAATCATCTCGATTTGATGGAGCACTAAGAAGCAGATACTGAAACTGCTGCTCTTGGTTTAGATCTCCTGGAGGCCAAATGCCCTCCAGAAAGGAGTTGTGCTGGCTATCAGCCTAAAAGCAGCAAATGTTAAGAAAGTTAGGAAATCCTTCCTGAGCAGTTTCATAACTGGGACACCACTAATGCGAATGCTCTAGATCTTACTGACTCCTGTCACAGCAGGAGCTCTGCAGGTGATCTAAAAGCACATGGAGATCCATACTGGAGCAGATAGCCCTTCAGATATCCAGGGGCCCAGACCTGTAGGGCTTTAAAAATTAGCATTCAAATTAAATTTGAAAAGCAGTGCAGCCCTTCCTGGCCCTGAACACTGAAGCAAAAATGCAAACGGGGAATTTCCATGTCTGCATCTGCTTATATGTTACTGGGCCAATTAATCTGTAAGGCCTTTAATGACTTTGGTCCAGGATACTTTACAGTCCTCCTGACTCCTTCTATCTCTGCCCAGTTAACAAGATCTTCAGTGAATTCCCCACTTGGCTCGGTTGCACAGCTCGTTTCCACCAGGAGATAGATTGTGGACCAGACTCTGTGGAACTCTCACCCAGCAGACAGATCCCTCTATTTCAGCAAGTAGGCTCAGACCTTTGACTTTGTCCCACTCCTGGCAGCAGACTGGGTGGAGAGAAAGATGGAAGGAAGGGAAGGAGTGTGGTGGCAGAGAGAGGGGGGGCAATGCGCTGCTGTCAGGATGTGATCCCCCCCAGAAATCCCCCCTTTGACAGGGAGGAGGCAGTTGCCCAGCCCTGGTTTAAACAAAGGAATGAACTAGATGTGATGGCAATTATTTAAGTTCTCACAATTTGCACATTTTTAACAGCCACAGAGTGGGGTTTGAGCAGGGGTGGGGAGGAACTACAGGGGTGGGGAGGAACAGTCCAGTCCAGTCTTCACACACATGCTCAAAGCACATCACGAAGAAGCCTTCATTGGGAGGGAAGCCTCTGTTGTCTTAAGCTCTTTCTCCTTGCTCCCCCTTCCCAGTGGGTGCTATCCATAGCTGTCAGCCTTCCCTTCTTTGGCGGGAAACGCCCTTATTCCAGCGCCATTTCCCGCTGCTATCCTGGATTGTTGATATCCTGTAAATTTCCCGGATTTCAAAGGAAGCAGCTCCTCTCCCTCCCTGCTGGCCAGGGAGGCTCCTCAACTGCGTTGCTCGGCTGCATTGCTCACCAATAAGGAGTCTGAGAACGACTGGGGGGTGGAGCTTGCATGCCTTGTGCAGATAAAATCAGCCACATTGCCTGGGGACTCGCCTTTGCTTCAGCGCTTCCCAGCGGAGAGGTGACGGTGTGGTTTTCCTTGCTGCTGTATCCCTTTGCCGGGTTGCTGCGCTGTGGGAACCACCGCTCAAGGCTTCGTTTGGCTACTGGCTGAGCTTTCTGCCTTTGGGCCTTGGCTCAGAGGGGCTCGGAATGTACCTGTGCTCAGAATCGGATGGGTACATCATCGATGGCCCACTCACCCTTGCCGGGGATAAGGTCTGTCTGGACGGGGGGGGGGCACACAGTGGGGGGAAAGGAAAGGAGCTGGTTGAGTACAATGGCGGGCGGGAGGCTGCCACCGCCTCGTGTGTGTGTGGCTAGTTAATGCAAGCAGAAGGGGTTTTTGAACACTGGGCGCTGTTTGGTTGCACGTGTTGCTGCAAAGCCAGGCTGGGGAGCCATCTTAAGTTGAGGCTGCATAGGCCTTGTGGTGCATGGGATTCAGATTCTATTCAGTTGAACCTCTGGTTACAAAGTTGAACCGTAGACTGTCCCCAGGACAGGTGAGGCTGCTGATCCCTTATTTTCGAGGCTGCTGATTCCTTATTTTCAAATCTGAAAGTTGAGAGCTATGGTACTATCTGCATTAAAACACACACACACACACACACACACACACACACACGTTAACTGCATTCGCACAATTATGTCAAGGTTTTTGTCGCTAAGCAAGTGCTACCCCCCTCCCCCCACTGACTTTGAACATCTGTAACAGCCTTGTACTGGCTTAGATCTTTTCTCCATCGAACCTGGTATTTTTCACTCTGATTGGCAAAGGCTCTCCTAGGCTTACGGCAAAGGCCTTTGTTGCACAAATGAGCTATGGACTCCCTTTGGAAAGCACACAAGGTCAGTGTTTGGAGTCTCCTAATTTAAGCCAATGACAAAAGAATAAGCCTCAGAAAATGGTTCATTAAAGTGAAGTGAAGAACTCAACTTTCCAAAGACTAAAAACACTATGTAGCCTAAAGGATATTTACAAGAAATCATTCCTGCAAGAGACTCAGTTCTTCCTCGCCCCATTCAGGCCTCCATAAACACTATTTATGACTACTTTCACTACCAACCAAGAACTCTTTCCCTTAAAGGACATCAAACAGAGAAAACGTAATATGTTGAGACGTACTTTTTATGTCAGAATTCTGGTAACAAAAGAAGCTCTTTGATGTGCTTCTTCAAGGTTTACAGTCCACCAATAAGTAAGTTGTGTGGATGTAGTTTATAATACTGCACATGGAGACATTTTCTCCCTGTATTTCTTATATATATTTTCACTGGGGAACTACTCTGCCTCGTCCCATTCCTGAATATGAGCAAGGGCATATCCAGAATTGTAATACTACAGGTTTCTGTTTTAAGAACAGGCAAGGATACATATTCTAATAATCTTATATGTTAGAAAATATATCTGAAGCTATAAAAAACAAATGAGGAAAAATAGTTTCCTCTGCCCCCCGCCCCCCGCCGGCTTCTGTTTTTAGGCCAGTGCTACTACTATTGGCTTCAGCAATCTTAATCTCTGCCTCCCAGAAGGTAAGGAAGGCGGAGAGCTGAAATATTTATGAATAAGACCGTGGCCCATTGTTTTTAGGTTGATTATTTTTAGGTCGATTATATATATATAGTAAAGATAAAGGGACCCCTGACCATTAGGTCCAGCCGTGACTGACTCTGGGGTTGCGGCGCTCATCTCGCTTTATTGGCCGAGGGAGCCGGCGTACAGCTTCCAGGTCATGTGGCCAGCATGACTAAGCCGCTTCTGGCGAACTAGAGCAGCGCACGGAAACGACATTTACCTTCCCGCCGGAGCAGTACCTATTTATCTACTTGCACTTTGACGTGCTTTTGAACTGCTAGGTTGGCAGGAGCAGGGACAGAGCAATGGGAGATCACCCCGTCGTGGGGATTTGAACCGGCGACCTTCTGATCGGCAAGCTGTAGGCTCTGTGGTTTAACCCACAGCGCCACCTGTGTCCACACACACACACACACACACACGTTTTGAAATTGATACAATATGGCAGAATATGATGTTTTCACCCAAAATATTTTGATACTATGCAATGATTTTTTTGTGGGGGGACACAGGGGTCTGCATACCCCTAAACATTTTGTGAATCTTTGTACTTTTGTCCATTTACTGTATTTATTTTTTCCTGATTTGAACTATAAAATGGTGATTTTCTTGAGTCAAAATGAGAGTACACCTAAGCATTTTTTAAGAAAAAAGTATTGATATTATGTAAAAACTTGTATTATTTGTGTCAGTGTGTGTATAAATAAAAATTACGTTTAGTGGTAGAAATCTTCTCAAAGTGACTAAGAGGAAGATATATTTAAAATACAATTTACTAAACCAACAGCATTAAAATAACATTCAAATTTTAATCAAAAATCATAAATGTAAAATATAAAATCAGCATCAATTAAAAACAGGCTTAAATATTTAGGTCTTTTAAGGGAAGGATTCGGGCATACACAGGCAAAATTGCAAAATGTAATTTTTGCTGAAGCCATTTACTTAAAAGGCACCCAGTGAGATTTGATCTAGTCCTTATCTGCAAAGCCCTGCCAGCACCTGCACATCCCACTCAAGGTTGCAGTTCCCCAAGTGAAATAGAAGAGCAGAAACCAGTTCAGCTTTCAGGTGGGGAATGGATTTTGGAATAGTCTTAAACATAACTCTTGCATACAAAAGCAGAATGTTATAGAGCAGCTCAGGGGCTTGTCTTTTTGTACATCTAGGAAGTATTTTGTGCGGAAGAAGCATGAGGACCAGGCTTCCTCAACCTCAGCCCTCCAGATGTTTTGAGACTACAATTCCCATCATCCCTGACCACTGGTCTTGCTAGCTGGGGATCATGGGAGTTGTAGGCCAAAAACATCTGGAGGGTTGAGGTTGAGGAAGCCTGATGAAGACAGTCAGACATGCACCTGCCGTCAAAACCAGTACAGCTCAACACCACATCTACCACACAAGAATCATGGAAACAAATTCCATCTCTTTGAACATGCGCACGCGCGCGCGCGCACACACACACACACACAGAGAGAGAGAGAGAGAGAGAGAGAGAGAGAGAGTGTGTTATGGGAAATTAGAATACATAGAGGAGCAAAGATGAAGTGGGAAGGAAGAAATATTCTGTTTATTTTATCAAGGGTATAAAGAATGAGCTTGCTCCAAAAGGCACAATTTACTATTAGTCAGCCCATCAGGGACACATTTCACTCACCACCTTCTATTACATTTAAAATGTTTATAGTTATTCATTTCCGATGCCTCTGTGCTCACGTTCCCCCAAGCAGTTGAAGTACTAAATGCAGCTGAGGCACTGAACCTTTAAGGATCAGCTATATGTGTTTACCTACCAAATCTAAGCTCTGATTTCAGACTAGCCTAACACAAGCTAAATTGGGAATGCTGAAATACTGACATTTCCCTGTACCTAGCTGCTTAAGCAAGGGTGAGGTTTATCTGAACAAGATTCAGCCTTAGATAGTAGAAGGATGAGCAATGACAACTGCATAATGTTTTCCAATGAGAGCTTCATTTTTGAACCTGTCTGATATTTGATGCTTTATCCAAGCAGTGTTATGCTGAAGCTGTTTACTGGTTTCTGCAGTTTGTCAGAGTCAAAAGATTTACTGCACTGCAGATCTTCCAAGGGAAAAAAGAAAGAAAGAAAAAGAGTAAAATGCTCTGATCCTTCTTGGGGGACTTGACAATCACAAAGGAAAAAGGTTCCTGTATTTCAGAGGTGGAGTTAATGGGAGGTCACTCTGCTATATTATATAGAGCAGAACGCTCCTGTTGCGGTTTTGTTAGAGGCAGAGAAATTCTGCAATGTGGTTGATGTTGTTTCAACAGGATAATCCAGCATTGTAGATCTGCCAATTAGAAATCGATATAGACCGCTTACCTTTTGCTGGATGGTGTGATGTGACGCAGCCATTGGGGAGCTGGGGGGGGCGAAGTCCTCACCCATGTGACCGCTGGCAGCATTAACAGCCTCTGCTGGTCAAGGGGTCTTCTGGGATGTCCTGCAAAGCATTGAAATTCATATTTGCCAATCATGGCCAGACTAGCGGGTGAGGTTTTGGAGATAGACCTACGGGAGCCAGTTTCCACTCAGGTCCACCTCTGTGGCTTGAATTATGACTGCACTGTGAGTGGGCAGCGAAGTCGGTGTCAGACATCCGACCTACCCACCCTGCGCAATTCAGCCCTGTCAGAAGGTAAGTGGACAGTTGTTCTAGCTAGCACAACCTTGCTTGGGAATTAATCGCCATATCTGGGGCCAGGGAGGAACTTGCCTGCAGACAAATTGGGCCCATCTGGAGGTTTTGCCTACCTCATCGCAACAGTCACAACTCTGTGGGGGAAAGACACTGGGTTGGATCCTTAGTCAAAACTGGAACAAAGTGTTTAGGGTGCCCCGGGAAAGGAGTCCATGGAAAAAGTTTTGTCTGGAGCTAGTGCCTGCCCCCCAGTCAAAGCCATGCTCACTGCTCCTGGGATTGCAGTAAGAAATGAGCTTCTGTTGCTGTAGCTGATCAGACTGGTCTGCCACGTGACCTAGGAATCCAGGATTCCTAGCCAACTATGGGTGCTGCACCTTCATGCAGATGATGCCCATGGACTCAACAAAACCATTTCCCACATTGGTTTTTAGACTGGGCCCAGAGGCAGTGAGTGGGGGGTATAAAGGTAAATAGGACTTCCAAAGTCCCTTCACCTGCCTCAACACAAGTTAACTGTGTTCCACAGCAGGCATGAACTTGCACCAAGCAGAGGGGAAAGCTAGAAGGGGATATGGTGAAGGATGCAGGTCTGCCATTCACCTTAACAGCCTCCACAGCTGTCTGGAGGCATGCCTGTGCGTGCAGGCGAGTGGCAGTAGAAATTCTGCGTGCTTGGACACTGCACCCATCACTGACTAAATTGTGTCCATGCTATTTAGCAACAGGCTGGCTGAACGCAACACACTTCACATTCTGCAATACTGGTTATCAAATGTTTATGTCCTTATTTTAGAATTGTCATATTCATCATGTTTAGGGCTATGTAACTGAACAGGAACAAATTAAATAAAGAAGTACCTACCTTTTGACTGAAGAGTGTGCTCTTCCTATCAGTACATTCTCTCAAACCACCAAAGTGTCAGAAAGTTCTTGAAATTGAAACTGACAAACATACCATTTTTTTCTCAGGGGCAAATATCAAGTTGGGAGTGTAAATAAAACCCAGCATGGATCTGCTCATCAGCATGATGAAGATCAAGTGCTTGCAAATGCTGTCAGTCCAATAAATGTCAGTTAGCGCACCAGCAAAAGGACCGACCCACCCAGAAGTTTTTCCCACCCTCACAATTTGGAAATCAACTGCTTTAGTTGATATTTAAGATGACGCTTGCATTGATCATGTGGATAGACCACTTTTCAATGTTGCAACTGTGACAAACTCCTTGTCAAATGCATTTTGCATCATATTCAGGAAAATTGGCATGCTGAAACTTTAAAAAAATGGGTAAAGCAGTTTCATTGAATATCCTTTAAATCAGTGTCTCCCAACCTTTTCCCACCATCTCCCCTTCTGACCTTGTTTCCTTCCTGTGGTTCCCCCACGGGAGGTGCCCCCTCCCATAAAAACCAATACAAAGATTCTTTTTCTTCACTTCTCACTTCCCCCTTTAGCCATCTAGCCTTGTGCTATACCCCCCCATTTACGTGATTTTTACCTGTGGCCCCCTTGGAATATTTTTTTGGGGGGCAGGGGGCATAGCTGTCAACTTTTCCTTTTTCTTGCGAGGAATCCTATTTGGAATAAAAAAAGGGAAACGTTGACAGCTATGTGGAGCTACAGCTCTTGCCCCATGAAGTTACACAAAGCAAGGGGGCATGGGAGCAACTTAGGACCAAGTAGACATACTCCTTGAAGCTCCCAATTATCACCCCTCCCTTGCCCTCCTTTTGGCAACAAAGTGTCAAAATTTAAAGTGGTAACCGGGCTCAAGCCAAACCTATGAACCATATCCTGCCCTTGAGGCCGATTGGAACTGGCTCTTCTCTGCCTTCTGCTGATGAAGATGTTCCTGGGTGGAATAAGGGAGCCTTTGCAACCATCACTTGCACCAATTTCAGGGGCAGTAGAGGCGTATCATCTCCTGCTCCCCCCCCCAAAGTAGTGGGTCTCTACCATGGTTGGAAACCTTCCAGCTGGCTCAATAAAGAACATTCAGTGTCTCTATGTATGCATTGAAGATTGCAAATAGATGCAGTCTCACTAGCTTTGGCAAAGGATGACTCACTAAGGTCATTTCCATGCTCAACATAGTACTCAGGTATACTAGGGAGTGTTGCCAATTCATTATTCTTTTCAAATAAAGAAAACTGGAGTTATTTTTGTCCACATACATTTTACTTTTGGTTGAACTTAAAGATGCAACAGTATGCCAAAAGGACATGCCCAAACCAACATAGCATCTATAAACCACCACCTATTCAGTTAGTTTATATAAAACACAGATATTGTGGTATATTGGACCACATCTCTTCAGACAGGAGTTGAGGGATAGGATAGCTGAATACTCCCCAATAAGGGGAGGGGGAGCTCTGTACTGTATTGGCCCGAATATAAACTGCACCCGCGAATAAGCTGGGGGGGGGGGGAGGCAATACCTGAATATAAGCCACTCCTTTAAAATGCCGCAGGCACTCACACCTGTAAATGGCAAATGTAGAAGAAAATCTTACGGGTACCATTCCCCCGCGCTCCAGGGCTGCTTCCGGGGGGGGGAGGGGAGCCATGCCACTTTGCTGGCAGCCTTCCCCCCTTCCTCCTTCTCAGCCGGTGTAGGGGAGGCTTGGGAGCTGTTTCATATTGTGGAAGCCAATTTTTGTAAGGTCGCGAATTTAAGGCGCACTTTAACTTTTCATGGTCAGAATTTGGAAAAAAAAGTGCAGTTTATATTCGGGCCAATACGGTATGTACAAAAACTAGCATTTTAGATAGAAGGCTAGATTAGTACTCTTCGACCCAAGTTTTCCCCATGCTGTGAAATGTGCATGTGTAAGTATGGAAAGGTAGACATTATAACACCCAACCCCCTTTTGCATTCTGAAATGTTATGGGTCAGGGACAGCTTTAACCACAACCACCGGCTTCTCTAAACCAGGCTTCAGTTATAGAACCACCTCAGACATTTTGGTGCTCCCTTTATTGGAAAAAATAAGAATATCACTTCAGGGTCACAACCCCCTGCACTTTAAAAAATAAATTTGAAGAATATTAGGGTTTTGCTTAGATTTCTTGGGGTCCTTTCTCTATCCTTTTGTTCATTTTGAACAGTCTGAAAATAGCGCCATAAAATAGGTGTGTTCTGGTATATTTCTTTGAATAGACAAGACACCTGTGGCCATAGAAAGTCTGGATCACCTACCATCATTTCCTTCATGACCTTTAAAGATGTCATTTGAAACTATTTCATTTCCAGTTGCTTCATTCTGTGCAAGATGCAATTTCAGGTCCCCAAAGTGAAATCAAGTAGCACATTTATCAGATCTGTTTCCTAACCTCCCTGTTTCTTTGCCGTTATATGTCAGGTGCAGCATACATTCAAGAAGCATGAAGATCCTGGCCTTTCAAAACACATTTCATTCTTACATCATCATCATCAGGATAAGCCTGTTTAGATGTAGGGAAGAAAACCAATTTTGATGATGAAATGCTTTTTCAGCCTTTTAGAAGATCTACGTTCAAACATAACAGTTCTCATAGTATGTTGAAGCAGTTGAAACAATATTGACCTAACTAAAGGTATTCTTGTTCTATAATCGTAAGATCACACATCACTTTAGAATCTGTCCAAATATAAGACCACACAACTCATAAATGAGGGGTGGGGATTGCAATAGTGGGGAAACAAACTACCTTTACACACCTAAACACTACAGCTACTAATAATATATTGCCGAAGTTACTGCAAAAGGTTTCAGACCATAGAACATGCTGTGATATTTCAAAGAACTGGATTTTTTCTATCAGCATTGTTTGCAAATGTAAGTTTAAGAAGAAAGTGCAGGCAAATAGAGCCTCCTACAACTGGCATTCCCCTCTGTTCCCCACAAGGTGGTCTATCACCAACTGTCCAGTAGGAAGATGTCACTGAGTAGTTCAGTGCAATTTGAACTGTGATTTGGCTTTGCTTTGAGCATCATTGTGGTAATCAAAGAAAGCCACTATGGCAGGTTTTCAACCTTTTGTGTCCATGGCTCCCTTGAGCAACTACATTATTTCTGTGGCACACCTGTGGGGCTCAGGAGCCCAGTTATATCCCCCTTGCCTAGCAGTCTCTCAGCCTTTTTCAAACACCCTCCCTTGTGGAGTGTTCCTTCAGCCTCCTCTCCCCCCTCCCTTCTCCTTGGGAGTCCTCTGGCCAGCCACTGCTGCCACCCCTGGTCTCTGAGCTGCCCCCCTGCCCCATAGAGAGGTGCCTCCTCGCACTGCCCCACAGTGCAAATCAAGGACTGCCTGAATAAAACGGGGAAGCTAGAGACCTGTGTATACCATCTTAAGCCACTGGAGGAAATCTGGGTATAACTGCAATAGGTAATGGCAACAACAACAACAAAGTCCACTTTGGTTCTTAATGCTAGGAAGACACAGAAATGATCTATATTTAACAATGAAAAGTGATCTGAGTTCTTTACATTAAAAAGCAATTCACATCTTCCAAAGGCATATTTGTCCGATTTTTAAAGGAGCAAATAAATACAGTACAAGAAGATGTGTAACAAAGAAATATACTAAATTCAATAATCCCTAAACCATTTTGGTGAGGAATTTGAAGTTTGATCTGTTTCAACATTCTGCTTTTATTTGTTCAAAAATAATTAAGGCAATGCATTTTTTAAAAATAGCTCCTACACAACATTTTGAAGAAAATTATTACCGGTAATCGGTGTGTCCAAATAATCTGCAGGTATGATCTTATAAGGATCTCATAAATGGATCCAGTTTTCCAACCCAATTAAAACCAGAAGCAATATACTATTGCAAGAGTAATTAATTAGTCAACACTGCAGTGATGTGCAATTTACAAATGAATTAAAAATACACCAATATTGATTAATTATGCGAGAAATCTCTACCAAATCCAACAGCATGCATTGTAACAAAGTGATTTAAAAAGCCAATTCTGGCAAATATTTCCTTAGGTGTCTTTCTGTGCGCAACAGAAAAATTAAGATCAGTCACAGTCAAAGAGTAACTAAGTTCCTTTAATAATCATAAATTTGTGCTAAGGCAAAATTGTGTTTATATTTCAAGTTTGAGTAACAGCTATAGGTTGGATATACATCTTATCATACATTTGATATTACTTTATGCATAGATACGCAGTGTTGTCTGTAGATTAACAATAAATGAATGCATTTTAGCACTTACCTGATGAAGAATCAAGCTATACTATTAAACTTACTTATAACTTATGTAATATTGTATTGCACTTTTTTCTACTAAAATTTCAGACTCTGCAATGCACAATACCCAGGATGTACATAGCTTGATTTGCATTTTTAAAAATTTAAGTCAATAGCTTACAATTGTTTTAAAGTGGAGCACATGGGGGGAATGAGTGTTAATCAACAGTCAACAGATCTGTGAACCAAAATTTTCCCCCTTTCATTATCCTTGAATTGTCTTCCAACTACGCAAGACATCAATGCCATATTACAGGAATACAAAGAACAATTTTGTATTCAGGCACAAAACATTATAAATCCATACATCAAATGTGCATCATGCAAAACATGTAACAGCCATGAAAAGCTTCTTTATGGTGCCAATCAGAAAATAAACATGTACTGCTTCAGAAAGCTAATGGAGATCAGTTGCTCAAAAGCTCATTTCCATCAAATACTCACAGCATGTGAAAAGCTAATGAATTAGTCTTTCTGAAAGAGAGGAACATGCTAATTTTTTACTTGCAGGTATTTCTGATTTGGAGAATTGGTCCACCTGCATTTCTGAAGTTGTATATTCTGTAATAGACATACATTTTTCTTGAACATCTTAAGGGACTCAGTTTTTGCTTTGATCGGTGAAGTCAAAGATTACAGTGCTCGTAATCTTGCTAGCAGAGCTTCTACTTCAGGAATTGCTTCTCCTTTAGAAACAAAGCCAGCAAGCTCCATTTCTTTCCCTCTACTTCCTCCATTACTAATGCCCTTCTTCCCAACAGCTGCTCTCTTTTCTACAGATGAATTAGTTTCCATCTTGAAATTAAGGTCCTTGCTCATTGGATTCCTTGTTGATGTTGTGTTCATATTGTGGTGCAAATGTAACTTTTCTGTTGGTGCTTTCTGGTTTTCTGTAAGGTAGAAAACAGATAAATTACAATTATTTTTGACTCAAGCACCCCAACTGCTGAAAACTGGCAAAGCTGTGCAATTCTACATTCTAAAGAGAAGAGCGGGTGTTTGGTTAATGAACTGAAAGAACTGAGTAGCAAAGTTTAAACTGTGATCTAACGAAAACACATTGAAGAAAAACTGTTAATAAAAATAACGAAGTCTACCCATGGACAAGTTAAATTGTATGGCTAGGTTCCAAAGAGCCACATACTGTAAGCAAGCCCAGTGGGATGTTTAAACTTTCCAAGGCATGCTTGGGTACATGGAAATGGTAGGATGGTCTTTGGAATCCTAGCCTGACATTTCATAAATATAAAGCAGGAGCGCTTCTCAAATGCTGAACACTCATCCCTCACATTGAAACCAATAACGTCTTGGAATCTTCTAAACAAAGAATTAGTCCCAGAGGAAACAAGAGAATGGTGAGCCTCACCCCCCACCCCCAAGTAACAGTTTAGCTCAGATGAGTACACTTGTCAATGAAACCGATATAGGGCGTTTTTACATTTGTAAATTCATGAAAGTGAACATAGCAGCTTCCAGATACACAGGGTTGTATCCAATAATGTGGGGATCTCATCTTCCTCTCCTCTCCCTGTACACACCAAAAATCTCATTGAGAAGGTCCCTTGGCTGGATCAGGCCATCTACTCTAGTATTCTGACTTCAAAACTCTCTAACCAGATGCAGTTGGGAATATCATGGTTCATTATTGTCCCCGTAATTTGATCTATTAAAGAGGCAAAATGAAGTGTAGATTCACTTGGGGCCTTAAACAATACATAAGGCAATTATAAAAAATCAATATACTCTTCAATTTACCTGTCTAAACAAACCTTCTGATAGATCTTATACTTTTTTCTTTTAAAAAAGGCATATTCAATATTCATGTAACCTTGAACAAGGCTTGAAAATGGTTTCAACAAACTTGACATGACATTTAGAGTTTTTTGGTTATTCGCTGAAAGATGTTCCATCATCCCAATAGTAATGACTTTGGAGCACAGGCAGTCACTCATGACAGTGTGTTTTATGTGAGTCCTGAAAATCCCAACCGAAAACAGCTTGTACATTAAAAGGCTGCTGCTGAAGATATTTACTGCACTGTCATTCCCTGACCAGGGGCTCACAATGATGGATGAGTTTTTTACACAGTTTCTTGGGCAATCTCAACGAATTTTAGAAGTATGATCACCTTTTGGCTGTTAGGAGAAAATAAAATAACCTCTTCTATCTCCTGCATCAGGGGGACAATTGTTACTTAAAATCCAATAAGAGAGAAGCAATTTTCACTTAGCTTCATTTACTGTATGAGAAAATTGCACAAACATATAACCAGAATTAGATACACACAAGACTCAAAGGAATGGCACTAAGCATGTAAGATGATTGTGCCTTTTTGAATTTACATAGTATGAATTTAAATATGCAACTGCAAAAGAGATAAATACTGGAATGATTATACTAGCCTGAAAAAGAAGAATAGCCATATTAGAGACAATTCAAAACTTAATAAAGGCTCCTGGTATGGCTCTTGAACAAGAAAACTATTTTCTTCCTATCATGCAATTTGTAGAAATTCCCATGTTCAGCTAGACTTTGATATGAGGGCATTTTAACCTTTTTACACATTTGGGGTCATAACTCACCCTAAAACATGCAAAACTAGCCTACTCCACTTAAGACCGCTTGCTGTTTCCTTAAAGTACAGGAATTGGCTCTCCTGTGGTACTGAAACTCCCCTCCCCATTCTGTCTATATATATTTGTGTGTTTTAATTTTAAAGTTTCTTAAAAGGGCATCAACATGGTGAGAGACCTTTTTTTGTTGGTGCAACAGTTAACACATGCAAATGTTAACCATTCAATATCCATGGGGCAGTATTTAATTAACTCTTTTCACTGATACAAGGGGATTCGTAGATGCCCAGTGCAGTTTAGGGGAAACCTCAGAACAGATGTAGGTGGTGTGGGGCGGAGGGGGGGGGATAGAGTGGTTCCAGGATGCAGGGGAAAATCCTGGCACTGATGAACAGTAGTCTTAGCTCTTTATTGCATATACGAGTAGCTCCAAAACTGCATGTGGTTTTCAGCTTCAAACAAAAATGTATGAATAAGCATCAGGGGGTCTGAGAAAATAATAATTCTTATGGATGTATTACATTCATATCCAATGTTTGCGCCATCTTAAGCTGTAGCAATTGCCATGAGGGTGCATAACTACTGTAGATTGTTTTGATTGTTGTTAGTGAGAAGTGCGTTTTGTGAAGCAGCTCTGGATATGAACAAAAGCCCGGATTCAAGTACATCTTAGTCCTTTTATGTGACAGTCCTTTCAAGGAGTCTAGGGCAGTACACATTCCCCATCCTGTTTATATCCTCGACAAGCCTGTAGGGTAGGCTAGACTCAGAAAAATTACCCCAGATAAGCCAGTGAGCTTCCTAGCTGGGTTGGCGTTTGAACTGGGTCTTCTTACTCTTGGGCTTTCAATGGGAGAATAGGTATCAGGGGCCACTGTTCTGCAGTAGTTCCTGGGTTGTCTCAGTGATTATCTCTAGGGACAGTTCCAGAAGATACCACTGGAAGGGTGTCCCTGAGTTCCCTGGCTCTTGAGTTATGAGATGCCTCTTGTCTCCAATGCTATTCAACCTCTATATGAAGCCTTTGGGAGCAAGTCAACAGGACATATGAAGTGAGGGGGCATTATTACAGTGATGCTACTCAACTCTATTTTTCGGTAACAATTGAGATGGCTGTGCAGGTCCTGTACTGGTGTCTAGAGGCAGAGGTGGGCTGGATAAGGTTTAATAAACTGAATCTGACAAGCTGGGCACTTTGAGCAGCTCCCATGTACAGGAAGTTGTCTATGCCATTTCTGAACTGGGACAGCCTGACCACATTGCCCATGCATTGCTAACCTCAATATTATATTTCTGCAATGTGCTCTGTGTGGGGCTACACACGAGATTGGTCTGGAGGCTGCAGCTAGTACTGAATGTGGTGGCTAGAATGCAGTGGCCAGGTTGCTTGTGAGGGCAAACTACCATCAGCATACAGCAGCTTGTTTGTGGTATTTGCGATGAGTGCCAATCTGCTCCCAAGCCAAGTTCAAGTTTTGGTACTAACATATCCAGCCCTATACAGCTTGGGACCAGGTTATTTTACAGACCACATTGCCCCTTATATACACATCAGGTCACTATGTTCTGTAGGAGAGTGTCTCCTTCAAGTTCCTGTTGTTGTTGCTGCTGTAATTGTTAAAAAATATATACCACCCTTCACCTGAAGATGTTAGGGTGGTTCACAAGATAAAAATACAGAATAAAAGCACAAAAGAAATAGTTAAAACAAAAACAAAACCCCCCCAAACCCTCCCACAAATACACGGGCACCGTAGAATAGGCCGTAGAATATTAATCAGCCAAAGGCTTGGTTGAAGAGAACATTTTTGCCTGGTGCCTAAAAGACGTATAATGAAGGTGCCAGATGAATTTCCCTGGGGAGAGCATTCCACAAACGGGGAGCCACTGCAGAAAAGGCCCATTCCTATGTGGCCGCCCTTTGGACCTCACGTGGAGGAGCCTCAGATGATAAACACAGAGTCTGGGATGGTTTATATGGGGAGAGGCGGGCTTTGAGGTGTTGTGGTCCTGAGCCCTTTCAGGCTTTATACGTAGGTCAAAACCAGCACTCTGAATTGGGCCTGGAAGCTAATTGGTAACCAGTGCAGTTGAACTGGGATCGGTATAAAATACTCAAACTGCCTTGCCCTGGTGAGCAACCTGGCTGTTGAAATTCTAAACCGGTTGCACCAAAATATTAGAAGTCCACTCTACAGTGATTCAGAAGTAAGTTCTCTGTAAGGCTTCCCCTGTTCTGTGAAACAGCATGCTCACTGAGCTACAACAGATACCCAGTATCTCTACTTCATGGAAACAAGAGAGAACATTTTTGTTCTAACATGTACCATATTTTTCGCCCTATAGGACACACTTTTTTCCCCTCCAAAAATGAAGGGGAAATGTGTGTGCGTCCTATGGGGCGAATGCAGGCTTTCGCTGAAGCCTGGAGAGCGAGAGGGGTCGGTGTGCACCGACTCCTCTCGCTCTCCAGGCTTCGCGGACCTCTCCGCAAGCAGCGGGAGTGCTCCCGCTGCTTGCGGAGAGTTGCCAGCATGCCGAAGCCTGCGCGCGCTGAGACTCCCACGGCTTGCAGAGAGCTGCCTGTTTGGGGGCTGGGGTCGGGGGAAGCTCGGGCCTCCCCCGCCCCAGCCCCGCGCCTGGGGGGGAAATAATTTTTTCCCCCTTTATTTCTCCCCCAAAAACTAGGTGCACCTTATGGGACGGTGCGTCCTATAGGGCGAAAAATACGGTATTCCTGGGTAGAGCAATAGGGCTCTGCCACAGCTGCTCATTTTTAATTGTTTTAAACTCATCTTATTTGTTGTGCTGCTTTGTAACTGTTTTTATTATATTTTGTACATTGCCTTGGGGCATAGGTGGAAGGCAATTAATAAATAATAATATTAGAAACCATTTAATAGTTAGTAGTACTCCTTCACTCAACCATTAAAAAACAACAGTAAAGGAATGTAGATTTACCCATCAGAATTGGGATTGGTTGTAGCTCTGTTCAATAAAGTCCCTGGGGCAAACCTAGATTAGCAACCCCATAATGTCTGAAAAGGCCTTGTGAAATTGCATAAAACCATAGTGAATGTTTGTATGCCCAAACATGTTGTACACCTCATCCCCTACGTCCTGCAAAAATACACTTTCTACCATGGGTATTAAATAGCAGTTGTTCGATTTCATAATCTAATTCTTAGTGGCGAGTGGCAAAGTCTGACATTTTCCACTTTGGTAAGTTGATAGCAGCATCTTAGAGCACCTCTAGCTCTACGCATTCCATTCAGAGATATTTTCTTGGGTTTCTTTTTCTTTCCTGCCGCTTCACTTTTGATTGCTGGAAATTGTGTTTGAAAGCCAGGTTCACTACATGGCTCAGAGCTGATTCACATTATTTTTTCTGACTTGGATATAATTACTCATGTCAAGAAGAGAGCATTAAATGTAAGATGCAAGGAACTTTCAGCATTTCTCTCTGGGTATATGCATCAGGAAGCAGATAAATGTAATAGGTATCCAACAAGCATACCTAGGGAAAAACAGATACTTTGTGATTTGCACTTGCTGTTTTCTACATGAATATTAATCTTCAAGTTGAAAAAAGGAGAGGTGAAACTGTATTTATGTCATTGCTTACAGTCGCGCTTATTTGAATCCTAGATTTTGGAAAGGTCTCAAACTCAAGATTATGCTTACTGGAACTCATCTTTCTTGGATCAAAGATGCATGTGGTCTGTGCACAGGAACTTGTTTCTAAGCTTACAGTGGCTGTCCATCTGTCCATCCCAGCAACAGAAAGGAGAACTGAGTGAGCATTTACAGATGTGTTGTTTTGAACAGTTTTAAATCTGATAATTGCAGAATGTGTCTAAAGCTGATTCATATTACAATTAGGCATATGAAATGCCCATACTGTTAGATATACTGATTTAATTTGTTGAAATGGGATTGCTTAAATAGATATTGCTGTGTGTTTACAGAAAGCACTTTCAAGTTTTGATTAGTTACTAGCTGATTCTAGTATGTGCTCCAGTAGCTTTCATGTGGTTAGTTAACTTTGGTCACATGAGAAGTACCAAGTCACATACTCTATTTTGTGTGAGTTCACTGCGATGTCACAGCATAAAGAGATGGCTGTATAAAGAAGCTTCTCTGAACACTGCTAGAAGGAAAGTGTTAATGTTTTTTCTCTGAACAGAGAATACAGAGAGGGCTCTCTATGAATAGAGAGACAGCAGTGCAGCAGCTATTGGGTCTCTGAATGGAACAGAGAAAGGTTGAAATGTGAATCTCTTCATGGAGCTGCAAGGCCTATAGGAAAGTACAGACCGAGTGCAGAGCTGTAAGAGGGACACACAGGTTATGATTTAAAACAAGAAGCTATATTTTAAGTGAAACTGAGCCTATACTTGGATAAGCATGTCTTGCGAATGCGAATACCATATTTTTTGCCCTATAGGACGCACTTTCCCCCCTCCAAAAATGAAGGGGAAATGTGTGTGCGTCCTATGGGGCGAATGCAGGCTTTCGCTGAAGCCTGGAGAGTGAGAGGCGTCGGTGCGCACCGACCCCTCTTGCTCTCCAGGCTTCAGGAAGCTATCCGCAACCCTCGCGTGCCCGGCAGGAGGTCCCGCTGGGCGCGCAAGGCTTGCGGGCAGCAGCCTGGAGCCTGAAGCATGGGGCGTGCTGCGTAGCACACCCCGTGCTTCGGACAGATGTGGGCAAGCCTCGCGCGCATGGAAGGGAGGTCCCGCCGGGCGTGCAAGGCTTGGGGCGGCAGCCTGCAGCCCGAAGCAGGGGGCCAGCTGCAGAGCCCGCCCCCTGCTTCGGGCAGATATCCACAAGCCTCGCGCGCCCTGCAGGAGGTCCCGCCGGGAGTGCAAGGCTTGGGGCGGCAGCCTGTTCTGGGGGCTGGGGTCGGGGGAAGCTCAGGCTTCCCCCGCGCCAGCCCCCGCTCCTGGGGGAATTTTTTTCCCCCTTTATTCCCCCCCCCCCAAAAAAACTAGGTGCGTCCTATGGGGCGGTGCATCCTATGGGGCAAAAAATACGGTATATTCTTTTATCATCTGCTCTGCAAGTAAAGCTTTTGAATATTTAAGAAATGTCTGGCCACTGCTTTAATTCCTAAAAGGGAATTGACCTAATGCTCAATTTTGATGGAAGAATTGTGAGGGCATTGTATAAAGCAAGATGACCCCTATAGTCATCTTTGACTGGACTTAACCATCCAGGGGTCCTTTTCCTTTACTTTTAATTTAACATGAATACATCACCCCTTTCCAAGCTTTCCAATATGGTCATGATAATATATAAAAATATATATTATATATATTATATAACTGTACTACTCCAGTAGTACTTGAAAGTGCACTGCCAGTACTAGTCATGAGAGAGAGACAGTGTACCAATGGGTCACATCCCGACCTCAGCTGGGTTATAGCAATGGCCCTGTCACCCCCTTCCCCTTTTCCTTTAGTGGGGACCAGAGGCCATGGAAGGAAGCAGGAAGCCTGTGCCGTTACGAGTTGGGCAGAAAAGGGGATTAACCTATTGGCTGTCTCTTAGTGCAGACTCAGTTGGGCCTGAGCCTCCACAACCACCAATGGCCATGAACCACCACTAGCAGCAAGAGCAGCAAATACGTTATATGCTAATGATAATATTTTATTCTCTTATTATTCTGTTTTAAATGTGCAGTTTATATTTGACTTCCTTTAGCAATGTTTTCTTTTGAAATCTTTAAGATTTCCTGAAAGACCTACATTGGCTCCCAATACGTTTCCGAGCACAATTCAAAGTCTTGGTGCTGACCTTTAAAGCCCTAGACTAAGTTTACCAGACGTCCCCGTTTCCCAGGGACAGTCCCTGGATTTACAAATCAGTCCCCGTACGAAATCCATTGAAGTTGAAAAGTGTCCCCAGATTCATTGGAAAAAATCTGGTAACCTTACCCTAGAAGGCCTCGGCCCAGTAGACCTGAAGGAGCATCTCCACCCCCATCGTTCAGCCCAGACGCTAAGGTCCAGCTCTGAGGGCCTTCTGGCGGTTCCTTCACTGCGAGAAGTGAGGTTACAGGGAACCAGGCAGAGGGCCTTCTCGGTAGTGGCACCCGCCATGTGGAACGCCCTCCCAGCAGAGGTCAGGGAAAGAAACAACTATCCGACATTTAGAAGACATCTAAAGGTAGTCCTTTATCTGAAGGCAGATAAGCTGCCCAGAGTGACTGGGAAATAGTAACAACAACAACAAACAAACATAATTTTTGTTAACTTTGTTACATTAAATGTGCATTCTGTAGTTGACGTTTTTGTAATGTTTTATTTTAAAATATTTAAGAAGTTAGGAAAGTTTTTAATGTTTGATATTCGATCACTTTATTATTATTATTATTATTATTATTATTATTATTATTATTATTTTGGGAGCCGCCCAGAGTGACTGAGGAACCCAAGCCACATGGGCGGGGTATAAGTAATACGGTATATTATTATTATTATTATTATTATTATTATTAAGCTAATATTTTACTTTCCTGTTAATTACATTGCTTTGAATTTATACTATATATTTGACTTTCTTCAGTAATGTTTTATTCTGGATTGCTTTATTTGATGTTTTAATGTGTTGTAAACCATCATGAGTTTTTTTCTTAAAAATATTAAATGGTATACAAATGAAATTAATAATAATAATTAACAGACAAACTTTTCTCACCCTATATGACAAGCCATGCCTACAAAAATTCCATCTCTTATGTAATCGTTAAAGATACAGAAACTCAATCTTCTCTTACAACTCTTTGTCCTGGAGAGAAAAGCTGGAAGTTGGCAAAGTATGGTTACAAAAAAGCCCAAAAATCTCCTAAGAATAGGTTCCAGGGTACAGTTAAAAATTCTGGGACTGAAAATTGAAGATTACAAAGTATAAGATTGCAACACCCAAGTAAAAGTCACGCAACCCTTTCACGCTTGCAGCTGTAGTATGATGCCAGGTCAGCTTATACAATCCATGCAACCTTGAAATGTTCGCCTGAACCCCTTCCTCTAACACTACATTCTCCCTCCATTATTCAGCATCACCCTTCACCTAAACTAAGAAGAAGCGACAGAGTAAGGTCAATTGTCAAACTACTTCAAGGAAGAAGCTTTGTGAGCTGTTGACAGAGAAAGCAGGAGATCTGAGGTGGTGGAGAGATGAGATGTAGTGTGTGGGAAAGGGTGGGGGCTGGAACTCACACAAATTGATTCCAGGGCAAGTAGCATAGAACAGGAGCAGCAGGCAGGCAAGAGAGGTAAAGTGGGCTAATACCGAAATAACCAGAGAAATTGTGAAAATTAAAATCTACTATTGAGAATTTGTTGAGAGGAACATTTGATGCAGTCCAGCAACTGCCAGCAGTTGTTTACAATGAGGCAGTGGAGCTGGCTTCCTGTGCTAAAATGTGGTGAATTCACTAGATATTGGAAGTCAGTGTCATGCTGCATGTATCAGCATTTAGATTCTGAGCTAACAGTGCTACATTTACACTGAATTGCAAGAGGCTGCTTGCTGTATTCCAAATTGAAGCGGTATTTACAAATGACTCACCCAAAGTGGTTCCTTCTGCCTTCCAGGTTTCTCCTTTGCCTATTAGTATGTGGGCAAAGACATCCACGCATACGGTTTGGATGGCTATAAACCACACTTTCAGAAAGCAGCCCCTTGTGAAGTCTATTGTTGGCATGGTATGTAAATACATAAGGAATTAAATGTGTAAAGGCTTTATTTGAGTGTGGGATCCACTACAGAAGGAGTAGCATCCATGTTAGTAAGAGGTTAATAAAGTCTAGCAGTGAGGTAGGAAGTACAGTATTAGTTCTCCCCCACCCAAAATCTGGAGAGTAGAACAGATTCTAGGTCTAATCCAGCTCTAGTGGCATACAGCAAAGCATGTGTCCACAATCTCTCTTACTAGGGTAGTCTTTCTTTGCTCTTGGAAGTACTTGATGTCCCAAGATTAATACTGTTCTTTGGGAATAGAAATCAAATTAACTTTACAACAGCCTGGCTTAATTCAGAACGTTGATGTTTTTAAACACTTGTGCAGAGCTTAAAAAGTAGAACAAGCCAGCTCTAGGCTAGCTTTACTTGTCCTTTGTATTTCAGGGGCATCCATGAAGAGTTGTGGTTATCAGTGAGGTACTAGCTATGTCACCTTCTCCTAAAGGTGTTGGAAAGCAAAATATCTGATTTGAGATGACAGTGAAGCTAGCTCTTGGAATGTGTTTAGAAACGTAATGCAGCTGCCAAGTATGAAGAGAGAACCAAATAGGAAAAGCGGGGAATATGCCTATTTGGGTATAAAAAGCAGATTATGGCACGAGAATGGACATATTAGCAACAGTGCAATCCTACTTAATCCTATAATAATATTTTTATTATTTATTACCCCCCATCTGGCTGGGTTGCCCCAGCCACTCTGGGCGTCTTTCAACACCTATACAAACATAATAAAACGTCAAACATTAAAAACTTCCCAATACTCTGGTCTATGGAACGCTCTCCCCAGGGAAGTTTGCCTGTCACCTTCATTATACATCTTTAGGCACCAGGCAAAAACGTTCCTTTTTAACCAGGCCTTTGTTGATTTGATTGACATCCTATGTGCTATGTACTGAAGTTCTCACCCTGGCCATCAGGGGTATCGTTGCATATACTTTTCACTCAGGTCCACGTCAGTTACCTTAGGTGGGAAACCCTGGGTGGTTGTTGCTACAATATTGCTACAATGTTGACAGCCGGCTGCCTATAAAAGCAGGCTGGCTGAGCTGTTTGCTATTCAGTTCTGTTTCAGCTTACAAATAAAGAGCTGCTTTGGAGAAATCGCTGCGTCGTCTGCTATGTCTACCCACTATTTAACACTATGCCCTTATAAAAAAATATTTTTGGGGGGTGTTATTGGGTTGTTTTTATTTTGATTATATGTTTTGTGTTCTGGCTTTGTTCTGTGAGCCACCCTGAGACCTCCAGGTATAGGGCAGAATATAAATTCAATAAATAAATACAGTCAAACATCTGCTTACATATCCCTTCGGTTACATAAATTTCAGGATACGTAAGTGGCAAACCCGGAAGTATATTTCTGGGTTTTTGCCATGCGTGCATGTGCAGAAGTGGTCCTTCTGGTTGCGAAAACCTTGGGATCTGGCTGGACCTCCGGAACAGATTCCGTCCGCAACTGGAGGTACCATTGTAAATAAAAATACAAGGCTGCCTTCAGATGTCTTCTAAAAGTTGTGTAGTTCTTTATCTCCTTGACATATGATGGGAGAGTGTTCCACAGGGTGGGCACCACTACCAAGAAGGCTCTCTGCCTGGTTCCTTGTAACTTCACTTCTCACAGCGAGGGAACCGCCAGAAGGCCCTCAGTGCTGGACCTCAGTATCCAGGCTGAACGATGGGGTGCAGACGCTCCTTCAAGTATACAGGACCGAGGCTGCTTAGGGTTTTAAATGTCAGCACCAACACTTTGAATTGTGCTCGGAAACGTACTGGGAGCCAATATAGGTCTTTCAAGACTGGTGTTATGTGGTCTCGGCGGCCGCCCCCAGTCTAGCTGCTGCATTCTGGATTAGTTGAAGTTTCTGAGTCACCTTTAAAGGTAGACGCATGTAGAGTGCATTGCAGTAGTCCAAGCGGGAGATAACCAGAGCATGCACCACTCTGGTGACACAGTGTGCAGGCACTGCATCCTAATCAACAGTAAGTCCTATTGAGCACACACCAACTGTACTGAATTGCATTCTAGGAGCAGCATACATTCCAGCTAAGCAAGAAAGCTTATTGGACTTAAAAGACTATATAAACACTAGTAGAAACAGATATTCTGTTGTCTCACTTGATACATACATAACCTGTTCCCTACCACAGAAACAACAGCTCTTTTGCAAAAGTCCTAGGTGAGGTGGAAAGCTCAAAGGGCATGTTACAAATGTCATCTGTTGAAGCAAGATCAGCGCAATTACTGGCAAGATGGATTTATTATATATAGATATGCACCTTGTGGTCTATTGAGACCACATAGTTGCATGGATGATTACAAAAATATATGGATGTCAAGGCTTTCATGTGAAACAGCTCAAGGGAGCACATCTTACATATTAAATGCTTAAAACTAAGCAAACATTTTATTTGCTCCCTTCTCTATCTGGGGAACAAAGAATATGATTTTATGAGTTTGAGGCCTTATTGGCAAAATTACAATTGACAAAACATTGGATCCACATGCCATCCACCCAAGAATTTAAATGCAAAATTGCTAAACTGCTAATACAAAAAATGTAAAGCACTAAAGATCTCAAATGCAAAATTGTTAATCTAACAAAAAATATGTAAGCTGTCCCTAATATCAGCCTCTATATCTGAGGACCGGAAAGTTTCCATTACAAAAAAAGTGCTTAATATATGCTTAAAAATTTATGCTTAACCAGTTAGCTCAACATCTGTCCCAGGAAAACTAGCGGAAAGCACGATTAAGGATAAAATTACCAAGTACAGTGGTACCTCGGGTTACATACGCGTCAGGTTACATACGCTTCAGGTTACAGACTCCGCTAACCCAGAAATAGTACCTCGGGTTAAGAACTTTGTTTCAGGCTGAGAACAGAAATTGCACAGCGCCAGTGGGAGGCCCCATTAGCTAAAGTGGTGCTTCAGGTTAAGAACAGTTTCAGGTTAAGAACGGACCTCCAGAACGAATTAAGTACTTAACCCGAGGTACCACTGTATATAGAAGAACAAGTGTTGCTGAATTGGAACCAGCATGGCTACTGTAAGGGTAAGGCAGGGGTCGGCAAACTAAGGCCTGTGGGCCGGATCCGGCCCAATTGCCCTCTGGATCCAGCCTGCAAACGGTTCTGCAATCGCTGCTTGGGTCGGCACAATCACCATTTCCCCCCCACAATTTTTACGGGTGCCATTTTTTTTGCAATTCCCCTCCCTCACCGCGCCGTCATCTCCTCCCTCCCTCTTCCTGGCTTCTCCCCGCCCTGCGGAGGAAGGGGCTGGGCTTTGATAGGAAGCCTCATGGCCCGCTTGCCGGCCTCTCCCCATGGCCGCGCTGTGGGCTGGAGCTTGGCGCGCCTGCTGGCCCCGTGCCTGGGAAAGCTGGCCCAAAAAGGAGAGGCGGTGGTGCCACCTCCCAACCACAGGCAGAGCGGCAGAGGAGGTCGGCAGGGGGAGAGAGAGAAGCCCCCTCCGCCGCGTGCAGTCCGGCCCGCCACTAGGTCTGGGGGATGGTGAACTGGGCCCCTCAAAAAAAGTTTGCTGACCCCTGGGGTAAGACCTGTTTCACTAACTTATTAGATCGGAGAGTTGTTTCAGTTGACATTGTGTACTAAACTCTTTCAATGAATGACTTCCATAACTCCTTATCTATACCTAAAAACGAAATATGGTTCAAATTATGTGTTAGCTTAATATACCTATGTAGAATAATGCTATACACATACCATTATTATATAAGCATCTCTCTGATGACTTTCTATGTTTTTGTGTTGAAAAATAAAAATAAAGTTTATTAAATAAATTAAATCAAAAATACGTTTTACAAAGCAGCTCACCAAAGACTGAATAGGTTTAGAAGTTAATAATAAAAGGAGAACTCTTGCAGATCAGTAACTGGTAATGAAACAGCTGAGTAGGAATAAATGGTCAGTTTTCCTAATGAAAGGCTATAGAAAGTGGAGACCCCCAAGGACTGGTACTGGGACCTATGCTTTTAACTTGTTCCTAAATAATTTAGAGTGATGGGTGAGGAAAGCCCTAAAAGGATCTCTTTAAAGTGAGCGAATGGGCAGTAAAATACCAAATGCAGTTCAATGTAAACAAGTGTAAGGTGATGTAGGCAAAAAAAATTCTAAATTTCACACATATGCTTATGAGGTTTGAACTGAGAGTGGCTGACTTAGAACGCCATTACCTTGTGGTTGTAGTGAACACCTTAATGTCTGAAATTTAAGATTATATATATAGTTTAGGAAACAGAGCAGAAAATTAACCCAACAAAGAAATTAGAGTCTTTAACACTCCAGTGAGGGTGGCGACAGTAGGTAGAACAATATTTTGTTTCTCTCTGCCTGCTTCAGTTTAACTAAGCAGCTCTGAAAAGTGGATGTCTAGACCAAGAGGCAATAGTACAAACAGAAGGTTGGAGATCATCATGGGATATTTATTATGCAACAAGTTGAATTCAATCAGAAGCATGTAAGTTTGTGTGTGTGTGTAAAGGAAATATTTATGATAATACCAGAGCATCTGCTGATTACAGGGAAAGCTGTAGGAGAAACACCACTAAATCACTGAACCATCTTGACAGTGTCTGGGTTTTCAAGTCACATTATAATAAATATTTGATATAAACCATAGCACAGAATTAAATAGAAAGCATTATGGAGAAAAAAGTCAACAAAAGTTTTATAAAGGGATTTATGACTAAATCTTTTCAACAGAATGATTTTACTCACAGCAGTTAACAGTGGAATTTTATGTGTCTACTACTTAGAAGTAAGTCCTACTAATTTAAGTATGACTAGTGCACTTAAAAGCAACATTTAATGTTTTTTTCATATTGCCTGATATTAACTTCTTCCTTCCTTAACAGACTTATATAAAACTAATCCACATATTTTTATTGAAATATCACTGCACAAACATGGCTGTGATGCTTTTATTCCTCAAGAATCTCTAGTTATAAAAGCAGCATTTGACCTATACTGTACAATACATCAGAACAGCGTCTGAAAAATAACACACACAAATATGATAGGCAACAGTGAAATTATGTGGTGAAACCTAGCACCCAAACTCTGAAAAATAAGGTAGTAAGGATTCTTCTACAACTCTGCTTCATCATCTCAGTTCTTTGGTGTATCATATAATATATTCTGTCAGAGAACTGCTCTTAAGGGATTTAGCAGCCAGTTGCCATGCTTCCCAGGCTACTATTACTGTTACTTCCCTGGGGTTGTGGAAGTTCAGGGAACACAGTTTACTTCATCCTTCACTGTCCAATCCTCAGCTCTAGTTTAATAGGATGTCAATGAACATTTTTATTTTTTTATTTTTGCTTTTTATGATTAACTGGGAACGGAAGCATTGAGAAGGTGCTGCTTTCTAAAGAAACCTTGATGAATTATTTTTTTTTCTTTGATAAAATTTACATACCACTTGATTGTAGAAAAAACCTCAAAAACCTCATCAATGCCTGTCATTTAAAAGCTGGACCACTTATTTTAGATTGCAAAGGTAAACCCATAACATACAGGGCATTTTCGTAAGTGACCTTAAGATCTGCTGCAAACATATTAGGGAGTGACCTGGTGGCTCCTCCTTCTCTCCTCCACCCACTGGTGTACATTCTGCAGTACATTGCCTCATTTGATTTAGTGTTGGATTTGCACCAGCATGACTTGAATCCTGGGCTTAAATTGTGTTTGCAAGCTATATTTAAATTCCACCTTTAAATTCTGCCTTCTTACTATGGGGTAAATAGATGCTTCACTTTGCCAAGACATCAGCATCTCCATCCTGATTTAAGTGCTTTTTTTGCTCCTACTCCTCTCCCTCTCTGATGGTGTTACAAATTGTAAATTGAAAAAAATATTAATGTTTTAAGGCTGATATAAATTAAGTTGAACTAGCTAATAATTCTTTAATTTTTAAAATGAAGGGGTGACTAAATTGTGGCTCTACAGTGCTAGGCTACACCTCCCATCAGCCAGTGGCCAATGATCAGGGATGATGTGATGATGTGCCAACATTATCAGCAACTGGTTAACAACCCATGGCCTAGGAAAGCCCAAGGTGTTAAAGCTTCCCAGTGGACCTGAGGAGTGCCTGAATGGGACACCATTGGGAACCCCCTGCAAGGGATTTTCAGATGGGAAGGGCAAAAAGAGTAGAAACAAAATGGCTGGAACTGATAGCTCAAGCTGTTAAGTGCAGTGTACTTTTAAAAAATATTTTCTGATAGGAAACATGCCACATAAGGTATCAAGTCAGGAATGCCAAACACCTGAAGAAGAAACACATCTGTGACTTAATCCAGAAATATTTTTAGCTGTTGGCAGAATTTCATGCAAAATTTATTCAGTTTTAATAATTTACTTAGTGCATTTCCATAAGTATCATAAAAAGCAGTAGCTAATAAAAAGATAAATACCTTAATCATCCTCTCATTTTCCAGCAAATCACAGCCATTGCTTCATAATTATTAACATTATTACATTCTAGTAACAAAAATTCTGCTCAACATGAGCCATTAACCACGGCCTCATTTGAACATATGCAGCATCTTTATTCAAAATGGAATATAAGCGCTCCAAGAGCCCCCTTCAGTGCATGGAAGGTTTGAGTATATGTGCCTAGTTTGCCCCATTTTGCTCCTCAGTAGGACCTTACAAGGGGTTCTGAAACTCCCTCTGCAGACATGAGGATTGGGTTGTGTTAATCTGTTGTTCGTGATTCCTTGTTACCTGCTTTAAGGTTTGGATCTATGACAAAGGGACATTATATTAAAACTAGCAATGATCTGGCCTTTTTTGTGGGCAGCACTAGAGTAAGACAGACTTTCACACCACCATTTATATGGTCCCATTCACTGAATGAGTCTTGTAAGACTTGTTGCTAGTATAACCAGGGAAGTAGCTAAAATTGCCTTTGTGGCCTTAAGAATGTTACACAAGGTTCAAGGGCACAATATAGTTAAATTGCCATGACACACCCAATGAATTATAATTGGCAAAATTTTGGATTACTATTATGTGTCTAGGACAATTTACTTTCACTGGTTCACGGTTTACCGTATTTTTCGCACCATAGGACGCACTTTTTCCCTCCTAAAAAGCAAGGGAAAATGTGTGTGCGTCCTATGGAGCGAATGCAGGCTTTCACTGAAGCCTGGAGAGCGAGAGGGGTCGGTGCGCACCGACCCCTCTCGCTCTCCAGGCTTCAGGAAGCTATCCGCTAGCCATGGGAGACCCAGCTCTCCCACGGCTAGCGGAGTGCTGCATTAATCCCGAAGCTTGGGGCGTGCGGAGCTCAGCGCGCCCCAAGCTTCTGGGTGCCGGCAAGGTCTCCGCTAGCCGTCTAGCGGAGACCTTGCCGGCACCCAGAAGCTTGGGGCGCGCTGAGCTCCGCACGCCCTAAACTTCGGGATTAGCGCAGCGCTCCGCTAGCCGTGTCTAGGCTGCGGATAGCAGCCTGCTTCCCGGAGCGTCGGGCGCCCTGAAAGCAGAGCGCCCGGCGCTTCGGGAACACATCCGCAGCGTGGGGAGCCTTGCAGGAGTTCCCCGCAGGGCTCCCCACGCTGCGGATAGCAGCCTGCCGCCCGGCGCAAGGGGCGCCCTGAATCAGAGCGCCCCTCGCGCCAGGCAGACATCTGCAGCGTGGGGAGCCCTGCAGGAGTTCCCCGCAAGGCTCCCCACGCTGCGGATAGCAGCCTGCCGCCCGGCGGGTGGGGCGCCCTGAAGCAGAGCGCCCCTCGCGCCAGGCAGACATCTGCAGCGTGGGGAGCCCTGCAGGAGTTCCCCGCAAGGCTCCCCACGCTGCGGATAGCAGCCTGCCGCCCGGCGGGTGGGGCACCCTGAAGCAGAGCGCCCCTTGCGCCAGGCAGACATCTGCAGCGTGGGGAGCCCTGCAGGAGTTCCCCGCAAGGCTCCCCAAGCTGCGGATAGCAGCCTGCCGCCCGGCGGGTGGGGCGCCCTGAATCAGAGCGCCCCTCACGCTGGGCAGACACCCGCAGCGTGGGGAGCCCTGCAGGAGTTCCCCGCAAGGCTCCCCAAGCTGCGGATAGCAGCCTGCCGCCCGGCAGGTGGGGCGCCCTGAAGCAGAGCGCCCCTCGCGCCAGGCAGACATCCGCAGCGTGGGGAGCCCTGCAGGAGTTCCCCGCAAGGCTCCCCAAGCTGCGGATAGCAGCCTGCTGCCTGGCGGGTGGGGCGCCCTGAAGCAGAGCGCCCCTCGCGCCAGGCAGACATCCGCAGCATGAGGAGCCCTGCAGGAGTTCCCCACAGGGCTCCCCACGCTGCGGATAGCAGCCTGCTGCCTGGCGGGTGGGGCCCGCTGAAGCAGAGCGCCCCGCGCGCCAGGCAGACATCAGCCAGCCCCACAAGCTCGGGGGACAGCAGGGAGGCGCAGCGCCACCATCCCGCTGTTCCTCGACCTGGTTCGGTTTCCCTGACCTGCTTTTGGGGGGGAAATAAAAGGGAATTTTTTTTCCTTTATTTCCCCCCAAAAAAACTAGGTGCGTCCTATGGGACGGAGCGTACTATGGTGCGAAAAATACGGTATATTTTTGCAAGATTTTTTTCTTTTCTTTTCTTATCTTATCGCAACAGCATACAGTTAATGCAATAAGGCTGATGAACTGAAAAACAAAAGCCAATAATTGTTTAGTCTTCTTTGAACAACTCTCACTAGATTTAGGTAGTTAATACTGAAAATTACCATGCTGTGTTTTGCGTTCATGAAATACTGTCGTACCTTTGTTCGCGAACGCCTTGTGAGTCAAACATTTTGGCTCCTGAATGCCGCAAAACCAGAAGTGAGTATTCCAGTTTGTAAACATTCATTGGAACCCAAACATCAAAAGCTTTCTGCAGCCAATCAGAAGCCACACCTTGGTTTCCGAACGTTTTGGAAGTTGAAAGGACTTCCGGAACGGATTCCGTTCGATTTCCAAGGTACCACAGTATACCAATCTGTGATTGTTCATACTGTAGCAGGACAGACACTGCTTGTTAGGTAAAATTTTAGTGAAGGTGAAGGCAGCTTTTTCCTTTTACCAAAAAAAAAAAAAAAAAAAAATTAAAAAAAAAATTAGCAGCATAGAAATACTCCTTATCTGAAAGAAAATTACTGTTCCAACCTAGGCAAGCAATTAAAAAGATATGCACTGGTACGCTCCCCAGTAATTCATGCCCCCCCTCTAAAAATCTCTTATTCTAAATTCATCCACAGAACAACAAGAGGGGCACATTATTTTTTTTCTTTTAAAAAGCAAGCCTTATTTTAAATTATATAAAGGACCTTGAACACTAGCTTATAGGTGGCTATTTTAATTGCTTTTAAGCTCAGATAAAATGTCATTTTTAGTTACTCTAATTGCTTTTAAGACAGCACCAGGAAATAATGTTGCAAATGGATCAGAACAATTGTTCAGAGGAGTGCTCATTTAAAATAAATAAATGAATGAACAAATAAATAAATAAAATATGTGATTCTATTTATGTAAGTATTTTGTTGATTGCATACAAAACACTAGACAGCTATAACTGCAATACTATTAGAATAGAAAATTGAGCACAGTTTAAAAAGCTGTCACTAGATATAATTACTGTTTCAAAACATAAGCAATTGTTTCTTGGTGGCAGGGACATGTTCCCTTAATGTCAGAGCTTTGTTTTGGCATTGCTGCACATCACCCTAATCTCAGAGCAATGCAAGATTCCAGGAGTTCCAGGCCCCCACCCAGGGTTTCTGTTTCCTTTGGGAACACTGCAGAGACAGTGGTTTATGATATATGGTTTATTTACACATATATACAATACAGGGGGGTTCACAACAGTTACACCCACAAAAGGTCCTGTTTCTCCCATACCTGCAGCCTTGGATTGAAACAGAAATCAGACATTGCTCTCAAACGTTGCTCTGACTGTCTCAAGCTTGCTGCTTTGCTTCTAGGTCCCATCACAGCAACTCCATTCTAAACTCAGGTTTTGCCCTTCTAATGTTCTAACCCCACCCATCTGCCATCTCACACAGAGCCCATTTCCTTTGTTTCCCTTAATAGTCCATCACCCAGGCTATCACCTGAACACAGGAAGCTAGCCTGGCTTATATTTTAACACTTGCGGGATCCAGGGATTAGACGTGTCTCACATACAGCCTACCTTCTTCTTCTTCTTCTTCTTCTTCTCCCCCACCTCCAAAAAGCTCATAGTACTATATAGAAAAGCAAACATGAAAGCTGCTACATAGATAGGATAAATATCTACTGATGACTCTGAATTCTCGTACAGTGGCTTCATTCATTTTTATAATACATCTGTACTGTTGATGCAATCAGTTCCGACCTCATCGTTATTTCAAACCAATCCATAACAGAGAAAAAGGGAGGCTGTTGACAGGAGTTAATGTGGGTTTTATTTTGCTTACAATTGCTTTCTAATCTACTAAATGGCTGTGAAAATTGATGCACTGTTCAAAGTGCTTTTATACACTACTATAGATAAAAGGCTGATGTGCTGCAGTAATCTCCGTAATGCTAAATTGAATTTGACAAAGTTCTTTGTTTTCTCAATTTCAATGTAAACACGTAAGCCTCCTGAATTTATATTAAATTTAACTGAAAGCATATCCTGTTAATTGAAATGAAGGCTGAAAATGGTTGAATGAGATAGCATAATTTTAAAGAAAAATTACTTAAAAACACAATCCTAGCACCAGAAGCAAACACTCACTGAAAGCTAGGTACCCCGAGGGTACCATACAAAAGTTAAGACCCCCCATGTTAAAAAATCAGAAAAACCCACATTCTCCTGCTCAAGTAGATACAGCTCAAGATACAACATGTTTAATAGTACCCCTTGTACTGACTATGGATCACCTCCCTCTGGCTAATGGATAGGGTTAACCCAGAATTTCACTTAACAGAAAAGCTTTTTGTTATCACTGCAATAATCTACAACATGTATTAACCACATAGATGGGCTAGTATGCTTTTACAAGTATTCTATAGGTTATGCTTAAAATTATACAAGGCAGGATTAAGCAGTATGTGGACCGAGAACTCCCAGAAGTGCAGTCTGGATTTCAAAGGGGCAGAGGAACCGGAGACCAAATTGCAAACATGCGCTGGATTATGGAAAAAGCTAGAGAGTTCCAGAAACACATCTTCTTCTCCTTCATTGGTTATGCAAAAGCCTTTGACTGTGTCAACCACAGCAAACTATAGCAAGTTCTTAAAGAAATGGGAGTGCCTGATCACCTCATCTGTCTCCTGAGAAATCTCTATGTGGGACAAGAAGCTACAGTTAGAACTGGATATGGAACAACTGATTGGTTCAAAATTGGGAAAGGAGTACGACAAGGCTGTATTTTGTCTCCCTGCTTATTTAACTTATATGCAGAATTCATCATGCAAAAGGCTGGGCTGGATGAATCCCAAACTGGAATTAAGATTGCCGGAAGAAATATCAACAACCTCAGATATGCAGATGACACAACCTTGAAGACAGAAAGTGAGGAGGAATTAAAGAACCTTTTAATGAGGGTGAAAGAGGAGAGCGCAAAATATGGTCTGAAGCTCAATATCAAAAAAACGAAGATCATGGCCACGGGTCCCATCACCTCCTGGCAAACAGAAGAGGAAGAAATTGAGGCAGTGAGAGGTTTTACTTTCTTGGGCTCCATGATCACTGCAGATGGTGACAGCAGTCACAAAATTAAAAGACGCCTGCTTCTTGGGAGAAAAGCAATGATAAACCTAGACAGCATCTTAAAAGCAGAAATATCACCTTGCCAACAAAGGTCTGTATCGTTAAAGCTATGGTTTTCCCAGTAGTGATGTATGGAAATGAGAGCTGGACCATAAAGAAGGCTGATCGACGAAGAATTGATGCTTTTGAATTATGGTGCTGGAGGAGACTCTTGAGAGTCCCATGGACTGCAAGAACATCAAACCTATCCATTCTGAAGGAAATCAACCCTGAGTGCTCACTGGAAGGACAGATCGTGAAGCTGAGGCTCCAATACTTTGGCCACCTCAGGAGAAGAGAAGACTCCTTGGAAAAGACCCTGATGTTGGGAAAGATGGAGGGCACAAGGAGAAGGGGACGACAGAGGACGACATGGTTGGACAGTGTTCTCGAAGCTACTAACATGAGTTTGACCAAACTGCGGGAGGCAGTGGAAGACAGGAGTGCCTGGTGTGCTCTGGTCCATGGGGTCATGAAGAGTCGGACATGACTAAACAACTCAACAACTCAACAACAACAACAACAACAATAGGTAGGGATCTACTTGCTTTCTATCCAAAATACTTAATACAATCTCAATTGCAGTTCCTACTAGAATGGGCATGGATTAACTATCTTTCTTTCACTGGAAGGCCTCTGATGCTTAGAAGTATGTGAAGCAGACAAGGGGGAAGATTTAGAAGCATAAAAAGAAATGGAGACCTCCGAGAAGCATAAAAACAAATGGAGACCTCCGCTTGGAGGTGTGAAGAGATGCTAACACCACAGCTCCCTATGGAACATACTTCACTTGCTGGTTTAGAACTGCAGCAGGTATGGGTTGCTCAGTGAGAGTGGTGGAAGATACAGTAGTAGTTCTCCTGCTGTAAGAGACGACTAGTCTGCTAGCTGTCTCTTGTAAAACACAAAAATACATACCATAATAACAAATAAAAACAATACCCCCTGTTTAAAAGTCCATATTTTTAAAAATATATATTTTTATTAAAGGTTTTCTTGGGTTACAGAAATACATACATCACCTCTATTTTCAGATCATAAATCCTTTTTACAGATCACCTCCTCTCTTCTCCCCCAACCTTAAACTGTATACAACATCAAGTCTCACAAGGCCGTAGATTGTTTAAGCAGCCAAAGGCCTGGGAAAAGAGGGATGTTTTTGCGTGGTGCCTAAAGATATGTAACAAAAGTGCCAGATGAGCCTTGCTGTGGATATTGACAGTATAATAAAGTGGTGGTTCATCTTTTTGGCCCAAGGGCTACACTTCCTCTTGGCCAACCATACAGGAACCCTACAACAGCAGTGGTAGAGTAGCCAATTCTAAACACACATTTCCAGCAATTAGACTTGAAAGTAACATTTTAAATTCGCTAGGGAGATATTTTCCAGGAGACAGCAGGTAGGCTGCATAAAAACTTTCTATTGCCCACTAGTGAAGTCCAATCCATCATGGTCCCTACAAGCACTATATGTATTTTCAAAACAGATATCAGTTTCATTAGTCTAATAATGAAGTTACATGCTTCATCTAAGTTAATGAAGAAACGAAACATTATTTTTACTGTTAATCAGTGAATCCTTTCATGGCATTTGACCATTTTTTAACCTTTCTATTTTTTATGGCTGATCATTTTTCTCCAACAAGCCTTTTATTAAAAGCTAAAATATTAACCATGTAAGTTTTCAATTACCAATCCCAACCTGTTAGAAAAAAAGAAGATTTTGGCCAGAAAATGAAAAGCGAAGATTTCCAGAGCAAAATGCAGTAAACTTTGAAGGGGAGGCATGTTGGAAATGTAAAGAGAAGGAAGGCACGTATTATCACATGTGGTGGAATTGTAACGTAATTTTTAAAAATTGGGAAATAATTTATAATGAATTGAAAAGAATGTTTAAAATAACCTTTGTTAAAAGACCAGAAGCTTTTTTGCTAGGCATTATAGGTCAAGACTTGCCAAAGGAGCAGAAGAAACTATTTATGTATGCCACAACAGCGGCTAGGATATTACTAGCCCAAAAATGGAAATAAGACAAGATACCAACAAAAGAAGAATGTCAAGAAAAATTGATGGACTATGTGGAAATTGGGAAGCTAACTGGGAAACCTATGAGACAAAGCCAATATAGACTTCAAAAAAGAGTGGGAACCATTCAAGTTGTACTTACAGAAATATTGTAAAGAAGTGAACTCACTAGCAGGGTTTAAGTAAACACAATTAACAAAATGGACATAGAAGTTAAGATGTAAAAATTCAAAAATAAAAAAGTGTAAGAGGTAGTTTGAAAACAATTATGGTATAAAAAGGATAAGAACAGAACAATATTTAAAATAAAATATTTAAAATAAAACAATATTTAAAATAAAAAATGCAATATTAAGGTATAATAAAACAAGCAGGAGAATATGCAATGAAACAGAAGAGGAAGTTGAGGGAAGTCGTGGGGGGGGAGAGATACGGGAATTGTATTGAACAATGAAATAATGTCATTGTTATCAATATAAAATTGTAAAACTTAATACAATTTTTTTTTTTAAAAAAAAGGGAAGGCATGCACAGAGAGAAGGGTGGTTCATATCTTGGTTTAATGAAAAATATGAGTGGGCAATGTGAGTGCTTGTCATATGGACCACCTCTCCCCATATGAGCCAATCCAGACTCTGTAATCATCATCTGTGTGTTCTTCAGGTGTGTTCTTCACGAGAGACTCGGAGGGCAGCAATAGGAGAACCTGCCTTTTCTGCAGTGGTGCCCTGCGTGTTGAATGCTCTCCCCAGGGAGGCTGGCCTGGCATCTTCATTGCATATTTTTAGCTGTAAGGCAAAAACATTCTTCTCCCATGCCTTTGATGAACAATTTATAGCCTTATAAACTGTGGGGGTGAGGTGGGGGTGTAATTGCTTTTATTACTATGTTATGTATTTTTGTGTTTCTATATTGTAAACAGTCCTGTGATCCTCAGATAAAGGATGGTATATAAATTTTACTACTACTACTACTTTTCCTCCTACTAAATAGTGATAATGGTAAATAGGACAGATTTAGTGTTCGGAAAGTCATTCCAGTGTTTTCTAGAACAAGAAAAAGCTCGTTGTGAAGAAGCCTCGTTGAGAGTTCTGACGCATTACCTTAAAGGGTTAGAATACCTACACCGAGAAGCAATATAGGTGAGAAGAGGCAGCAATAATGGGTGCAACTGCGGCTAGCTATAAGCAAGCTTTGTGAGCAAATTGAGCCTGAAATGCTTCAGGTCTTGCCAAACATATAACCCAGTGTCAAATGCCAGGTTGAGTCAAGTAGACATACGTAACAGGGTATAATTTACCTTTTGAGATTCCTAAGAGGTTGACCTTCCTTCTAGCTGTCTGGTTAAATCCAAACTATACTTCAGGAATCTTTAACCATTCACTCAAATGGCAAATAATTTGCTGTAATTGTGGTGTTAAGCTTATGTTTCAGTTGCTGTTTCGTTAATAGTGTTTTATAGATTGCAATTGTTTTACTGATTATTTGTTCATCAATTGTAGGAATGATGTTGTGGGAGAATGTGGCAAGATTTTTGAGTGACGCCATGAAATTACGTCACCATAGGTCCTAAGAGCCACTTTCGTACCTCATGATGTCTGGACAGTTTTATCCTAATGTATCTCCAACTACGTTTTGTTAACTGTGTTGTGTTCCAGTCCATGTATACAATGCACTTTTTCTATGCCAATAAAGGAGATTGGTTGATGATTATTTGTTAATTATTTTATATGATTTATGCTGCATTTGTGATGTTCTATTATAATTATTATGTTGTTGTCATTAGTTTGTAAGCAGCTTTGAGATTCATCTGAATGAACGGCATAGAAATTCAATCAATCAAGGAATGAGCAGCAGTGAACTCATTTCCCTTCAGCCATAGAAATGTGCATTAGAATTAACTCTTCCCCACACCAGGATAAGATACTTCACACTTACATTTCTAAGGTGCTAAAAGTATTTCATTCTATGTATTTCTTAAAAACAAAATTTGCAAACTGCCTCTGAGCTGTTTACAAAAATATAAAAGAAAACATCAAAATTATCAATAAATGGTTAAAAACGTTTTAAAATATTAAGAAAATACTGGGTGGGGGTGTCACATAACAAATTAGTTTTACTTGTACACGCTGAGAGGTGGTATTTGTTAAGAATGTTCTGTTATTGTATTTACACAATGTGCCATCAAATCTAATGTGCACCTGAATTTTCAAAACTTTGAAACCAAAAAAGTATTTGCTGGCGTCATAAAATCTAATGTGCACCCTAATTTTTTAGGCGTGCATTACATTCAAATAAATACGGTATATTAGGAGTGGCTGACCTGTGGCTGAGCTACATCTCCCATCTCCGGCCTTGCTGGCTGGGGCTCGTGGAATTGCAGTTAATCAGACCCAGTCAGCCATGAAATTTGCTGGGTTGCATTCAACTGCTCACCATTTGACAAGGGCTTCCTGCTGAGTAACGCATGGTTGTTGTGGTATGAATACACGCTAGAAATGGTGAGAGCAGGGACACCTTCCGAACCAACATAAGGCACTTTAAGTATTACCAAAACTGTGAGGTTTAAATGTCCAGTTTCTTTGCAGAGGAGGATACAGAAACAACCAGAACAGATGAAGGTCTTTTCTCCTGGCAGAGACGCAGCTGTGACAGCAGGGCCTCCTTCTGACCCAAAGTAAGACTTCTTCAGTTTAGTTACTTCCTAATAAAGTAGCAATGCTTATTTCTAAAGTATCATTCCAAGGAAGTAAGATGGGGACAAAACCAAAACAATTTGGCCAAATCCTGTGACTGATCATTGGTCAGCCTCTATGACCTCTTGTGGGCAGTGGCCGCTATTGATCACACCCCCACCATTAGGGTTAAGGGATACATAGGACAGGACCTTGCAGTTGTGATGCACATACTCTGAAACTATAATTCTCATTTGGCCCCTTTGCTATTGGTCATTAGGTCATTTGACAAAGACTTTTGTTATTTGGCCAGTTCCTTTAGAGTTAGCCCTTTTGTTTCTCAAGGGTCATGGGGATCTTTCTTCCTGACGTGTTACCAGTGTATGGAGAGGGGAGACAATAAGAGATCGGATCCTCCCTCTTCCCATGGCCCTTGCGGAGTTAAGTGTTGTGTAAAGGAAATGGTGTCTAAGTGTTTAAGGGAGCTGGATGGGTAAAATGTGAATTCTTCTACGACTCTGTTTTTAATCCAAGCTGGATAATGCAGATGCCTGAAATGAGCATTACGAGTCCTTGAGTTTCTGTCTGGAGCCAAGCCCTGCAGTGCAGGAATCTCAGCTAAATGGGTCCTCATTCTTTTTTAAGGAAAAGGCCCCTTATATCACAATCTGCAATATGAGAGTGCTTTGTTAGAAAATTGTACTAACTAGAGACACAAAAACTAGTAAATAGTAGTATATTTTCTAGAAACAAATGCAATTATATTCATGCAGAAGCAGAAGACTCAGAATTACAAATCCAAAATAGTGTTACAGGCATGCATTCATAAAAGAATGTAATGTGCATATTATTATTTTAATAAGGTCACAATAACATGTATGACTTAAATACACCATAAATCTAAGATATACAAGCAATACATTAATATCTGATTAATTCCAGAAGTTAAAGGAACTGCTTATTGCGTGAAGCAATAAGACTTGAAGCACGTGTTTAATATATTGAACTTCAACCCAACAGAAGAAATCCACAATTAAAATGTGTTTAATCAATGTAATATGGCAAGCATCTTTAGCTATCCATGGCAAAGCCAAGTATGACATATACCCTGTAGATATTTTGCAGGAGTTGGCAGGATTAACTGTGCAGCAATGTCTTATCACTACTTACTCTCCTCATAAAGGGAGTTATTTATTATCATTTACAACAACAAATACTGTATATAATTTGATGTAAAAACAGAAAGGCCCGAACTGGCATGCACTTGCTGTTTGCCAGCCACATTTTTCCTAATGAATTGCCCCTGTTGCTCTGCATCTCTCTGATTACAGTCAACAGCTTTCATTAGTCATTGCAAATAAGGCTTGGTGCCACCTTATTTACATTCCTATTGCAAATAATTAGAATTTCATGTTATAATCATGCAAGAAGCTTCTGAACTTGAAGAGGCCATTTGACATCATTCAGCCCTTAATTTTGCCGAGAAGAAACTTGGAAAATATAGTTCTGCATTTGTTAGAAATGTGGTTTCAACACACACACACACCCTGCCCCATTTCAGCTTCTAAGAAAAAGCTTCAATATATATATATATATTATTTTCTGAAGCAACTTTCTCCAAAATGATGTGTCACAATGGGAGTCAGGCAAGGTGAAGTGGGGCAGATAATGAATAATGATAATGACCACAATAATAAGTTACAATTCTGTAATTACTCCTTGAAAATTAATGCTGTATATCAAACAACTAACAGTAAAAAGGGGTGCTCATGTTATAAATTTGTATAATATAGTTTTAAATATTATTTTTAAAAGTTTTATCCCACCCTTCATCCTAATTGACAGATTGTGTTACAAAAATAAATATAAAACAACCAACATTTAAAAATATAAAATATTAGCTATACAATAAAAAATAGAGACAGCCTGACAGCTTCCTGAAATTCTGTCAATTTTTCTTCTGCATTAAAAAACTTGGTAGCAAAAACAAGACTTCAAGCTGGTTCCTAAAACTAAACAACTTAGATGCCAGCCAAACCTTAAAGGGGAATAAATTTGACAAATGAGCTGCCATTACTGGGAAGACCCTTTGGTGGGTCATGGGTCAGATCCCATTAAGCTGGATCTATTAGCGGGGCCTCGTCATCAGATTTCAAGTTATGGCAGATTGGGGTAACTGTGCCCTTAAAGGACCAGGCGCGCAGCCTGGGAGTCATTTTGGACTCACAGCTGTCCATGGAGGTACAGGTTAATTCTGTGTCCAGGGCAGCTGTCTCCCAGCTCCATCTGGTACGCATCTACTGCAATGCGCTCTACATGGGGCTACCTTTGAAGGTGACTCGGAAACTGCAATTAATCCAGAATGTGGCAGCTAGACCATATAACACCGGACCTGAGAGATGTGCATAGGCTCCCAGTACGTTTCCGAGCACGATTCAAAGTGTTGGTGCTGACCTTTAAAGCCCTAAACGGCCTCGGTTCAGTAGACCTGAAGAAGCTTCTCCACCCCCATCGTCCAGCCCGGACACTGAGGTCCAGCGCTGAGGGCCTTCTGGTGGTTCCCTCGCTGCAAGAACCAGGCAGAGGGCCTTCTCGGTAGTGGCACCTGCCCTGTGGAATGCCTCCCAGCAGATGTCAAGGCAATAAGCAACTATTTTACTTTTAAAAGACAACTGAAGGCGGCCCTGTTTTAATGTTTGATGCTGTATTGTGTTTTTGATATTTGGTTGGAGGCCACCCAGAGTGGCTGGGGAAGCCCAGCCAGATGGGCGGGCTATAAATAATAAATTACTACTACTACTACAATTCATATCATACATATGGTTCTTTTGTATTGCTTCAATGTTGAACATTTTATAAATTATCATAGTTGAAGCTCATCAGCAGTTTTTGGACCTGAAATCATTTTTTAATTGCCATTAATGTAAACTATAAGAGCAATCCAATATCAATATGAAATAATTCTTTGTCTTCTTCTTATGGGATATCTTGAAAAGGAGACTACTTCTATAATCCTTAAAAAAACACTTTCAGCTTTAAGAGGGGAAATGCCTATAGTGGTACCTCAGGTTAAGAACAGTTTCAGGTTAAGAATGGCCCTCCAGAACGAATTAAGTTCTTAACCAGCGGTACCACTGTAATGCGCTTTGAACATGATTTGGAAACTTCCAATTGCTGCAAAATGCAGGATGTTGGTGGGAATTAGGAAGCCACAACATGGAATCAATTGTACAGAAGTTCTTCTAACACAGTGCTGACGTTAACCTTCAATTGGTTTGGAACCAGACGATCTAAATGGTCTCAATATGTACAATCTTGCTTGTACCTTATGAGCAGCTTTGGAGGTCTTGCTCATACATCCACTAGTAAGATCTGTTATGATGGTGAATGGCCTTGAAGTTAGTGCTGGCTTGCAGGGTGGCAGAGGTGGGGCTATGTTGCTCTCCTGATTTCCAACACTGGATATCACAAGCATTTACTGAGAGGAGAGGGGAGAGGCAGTGAAGAGCTTGGAGCCTATCCTATTCTCCCCACCTTATGACCACACTGCACCAAGCTCCCCACTAACTTACCAACTCCTGATAACCATTAGAAATCAAGGAGAGTCTCACTCATGCTCCCTTGCCAGCCACTACTACCTACAATTGATTTATTAAATGTTACCACCCTTCATCCAAAGATCACAGGGCAGTTCATGACAAGTATGGAGCAAAAGTACTGTCTCATAATAATGTATGCCAATTTTTTTTGTCCAATGTACTTATGTATCTTTTTCTATTATGCATGGCATTTGTGTGCCAAGACCCCATGATCCTGCAGTTCAAAACAACAGTATATGGCATTATGGGTTTGAATAGGCCACAACCTGTATTGGTTACAGATGTGGTTGGGCATAGGCATTGGGTGAAGCCAGATAATACCATTCTAGCCATTCTGCTGGGAGTGCATCTAAGGGTAAACCACCGCTGGGATGGAGCTATGACTGGCGAAGAGAGGCAGAAGGAGTGACCGCCAAGCCAGGCCACAATTTATCCTGCCCGGGAGCAGGCCCAGCCAGCAATGATTGTCCAGATGGGTCCGCCTTCAGGGGAGGCCTGCCCAAAGCCTGCTGGACTGGCCAATCACTGGCAGGTAGTCAGCCACATCCCAGCCCCTTGCCGCAAAATCACCCACTGATTAAGGTAAGCAGACTTTTTGAGGCCTTTACTCTGAAAGACTGCCTAAAACACTTTAAATAAATAAATGGGGAGATTTGATTCAATTGATCCTTCTGGAATCCTGTATAACAGAAGAATTCAACACCAAACTCATTTCTTATCTCACTCCATTCTCCTCCTCCTCCTCCTATCTCTCTCTCTCACACCCACACCCATACCCTCATACACACCCACATCCACAACAGTAGCAGCAGCAGCAGTTCCAGTGGTGTAACCCACCTTATGTTGGGGTGCAACCTAATTGTGCATCATGAGCCATCATGAAGACAGGCATATTAGGACAATTCAACAGAATCAAGGTTCCGTGGATGCTTATCCTAAGTGGAAGACATCAGTCGTGTCAAGCAAGCTCCCCTGAATAGCTGCCTGGCCACAGCCTTTGGCTTTTCCTAAAATGGGCATCTGCAGGAAAGACTCAGAATCCCCTTCAGCGCACTGAGGATTTGTGACACACACAAAACAAACACAATGAAGAAAGCTCATATTCACATTATAACAATATTGCTTCATGAAATTTATAAAAACATTGAGGCAAGCAACTTGAAGGAAGTCTACATTTTTACATATTGTTCACAAAGGTATCACTATATAAAGAGCTTATGTTTTCTGCTATCTCCCTATGGAGAGTTTTCAGTCCCTCAAGAATAAGTCCTAGCAACAATTCTGCTTGCTCTTCCTAGGAGAACAGTCTTGTAATTCAAAGGAAATTCTTAACTAGCTCTGAAACCTCTATATTATTACTGTATCACCTGTTTTAACCTATATTTCTATTGTTTCTCAGAGATATTTTCTTTAAAAATTTTAAGTACAATATATACCAATTGAAAAGAAATACTATTCCTCCTTCATCAAATATATTTTTGCTATTACAGTATCAAGTCCTGTATGCACCAAACTATTTTTCAGCTGTTTGATATATAGAGCACCATAGAGCTATGTTAGGAAGGTGTGACAGGATTATCCTACTTTTTATATTGTTTTAGTTTTAAAAATAAAGTCAAAATATAAACAAAATCAAACATACTGATACAAAAGTGGGGGGTGAAAGCAAGGAAAGAATGGGAGGGGAGGGAAGATAATACCCTACATTAACACATGTGATGCATCTTTTATAATCACAATCCAAAGCATTTATCCTAATCTTATAAAATACATTCTCTCCACAAACTCAATTGAACCATTGGGGGTCTACGTTGCAGTGCCATGTATCAAAAATTTAGACCAAATAGCATCAAAATGATCTGATTTAGACTCTTCCCTGCTTACTTTTCTTTGATCCTCAGAGAGAGCTACATCCCATACTCTACCAAATCAATGATCAAGCAAGGGAGGTGAGCAAGTTTTCCATTGACTGACAATTGACATTCTTCCCACTGCTAGTAATAGAAAGACCAGTATCTTATGAGATACTCTGGGATTTGTACTGCTTTCTATTGGAAGCAAGTTCAATACTGGATCTGGTGTTAACGATTGATCTATGAGAGATAAGGGTAAAAACCTTTACCCAAAAATTATTTAAAATTTCACATTCCCAACACACATGTGTATAAGTTCCAATAGTATTACAACCTTGCCAACATAGTGAAGAGATATTTGTATTGATTTTGGAAAGGCGTGCCAGAGTACAATATCACCTAAGTAGTTTTAGAGTAGATTATTGAATCCTAAAAGATAACTGTTTTTAATGGAACATTTATCCAAATTTGACCTCATTTATGTTCACCAATCTGACATTTAAGGTCACCATTCCAGGATATCATAAGACCCTGGAAGGGGCCCACTGCCTGATTTGTAAATATTGTAATTTGTAAATATTGGATACCAAGCCTTTAGAATTCAGAGTAGTTAGAGAACGTAAACCAGTGGTTCCCAATTATGGTCTGTTTTAACGCTGTGCAATTTTTCAATATATTGGCCAAAATCAGTTTTAAAATGCGTAATAATGATTTTGACCCGGAAATGTGCAGCAATATATTGCTCCTCACTGCTGATCTGAGCCGCCTTCCCTTACACTGAGAGAAACCAAGGCAGCCAAAAATGCTGCAGCCTTCCCCTCATGCTGATGGAGAACAGTGCAGCTGATCACCCTTCACTTCAAGGCACTGTGGTACTACCTTCCCATGACATTTAGGCAGAGGCAGCTTTTCTCAGTCAGCAGGAAACCAGCAGCAGCCATAGTGGACATGCACCTTTGCTGGCTGCCACCGCTAGTTGCTCCGCTGACAGTGGCTTGACGCCCCTCCCCTCGCCTCCCACTCAAACTCCACTTCCTTTCCTCCCCCCCACCCCCAACCTCTGCAGCTGCTCTTTCCCTCATCTCCACGCCTCATCTGCATGCACCCACCTGCCTGATCTCTGTGACCCAAGATGACCCTTGTGTCCCTTGCAACGCTAAGATTCTATGATTTTACTCTACTTAAGTCTCTTGGAAGCATCATGGATTTCCTCCTCAGAGACAGAACTGTTCAAAAAGCTCTTCAGTTGAAGAAATCAGTCTGTAGTATCAAGCAAACTTCCTGAATGGCTGCCTGCCCATGACTATCGGCTTTTCCTGAAATGGGCACTTGCAGGAAAGGCTCAGAATCCACTTCAGAGCACTGGGAATTTGTGGTTGATATGTGAATAATTCAATATGGAATAGGTTTACTGAAGGTAGAAAATCTGAGAACAACTCTTAGGAACAGTTAACAGTTAACATGCAGGCATTATGGTTTGGCACTATGTCTGCACCTAATAAACCTCCCCAATCAAATATTCTACCCACAAAAACGTGAGTTCGGCAATTAGATTTGTCTTTAACATTCGCTCTCCAGAGAAAAGTTTCAATTGGCGAGTAGCCTTCAACAGTCATCCTCAAAGTAGCTAGGAAAAAGACATTCTGACCTGGTATTCAGAGTTTGATGGTCAACAGCATTTTCCAGAACATTCCTTCTTAAATTTTAGCCTTGTAAACATTTTCTACACAAAACTCAGGCCCAGCTACATCTCAGCCTAAAATTTTTCGCATAGAGAAGCATTTTGATCAACATGTTTTCTAATCATCATATAACTTTGCCTTTGAGGAGTAATGCCATTTCCTTTCCATGTCAATTCTCTGCACCACTGCTCTGCCACAATCCATGGTGCCCACTAGAGCAAAACTCAGATGTAGCTATCAAATCAATTATAACAGCTTGCCGCTGTCTTATACCGACAAGAGATGATTGATAACAAAACCTGCCTACTTTCAGTTCTCAAGTGACAGCAGCAAAACAGCCCCTGACTGCTTTTACTGGTATTTGTCATAAATCAATAGCAATTTCATCACTCAAAAAGGTGCTGTCAACTCTGTTCAGTCCATCAGATTTCATTTTAGTCTCAATTTTAGCTAAAACTATTCACCAGCATTAATGCATAGACTTCAATTCTTAAGGTATGATAAAGAATGCAAGTACAACAATTCGGAATTAAGACACATTTTTTTCTAGATTTATAGGAAAAATAATAATTAAAGCTCAATTTCTGTTGAAATTATGTGCTTAAAGCAAAACACATATATTATCTTAGTTTACAGCAGCTCAGTAACGTTTGGGCAGGAAGAGCTCATGGCTGATCTGAGATGCGTACTGTAGATTTTTTAAGAGTACCGTGTCTCTAAAATAACTACACTACATACCAGCATCTCCACTTTGCATGAGCTTGTCTTATGGGTATGCAGACAGGATAATGAAAGTTTTCATCTATGAAATGCCCTTTTCATGTAAGTCCAACATAAAATGTTTAGATAAGACAAGTTGCATCTTCCATTCAAGAATGACCAATAGGCAGGAGTGTTATTACACCCCTATAAAAAGTTCAGTGAACTAATTTGACTTCTACTGAAAAAATAATTGCACATAATATTAAAATGAATAGCTTCTTTTTATGCAGTATTAACTGGCTAGTAGAAGATTTACTTCAAGCACACGCATTCCAGCAATACCCATACAAGGGCTTTTCACAACATGGAACAAAACAGAAATGTTAAGCAACAGCTACAATAGACCAACTTGTAGCCTTGCTACAAATCTGGAATAAGTGTATTTCAAACGAAACCACATTACATCTGAAGTTGAGACACATACTTCCAAAGCAGAAATTATAATTATCCATTTAAAAAACCATTAACATTAATTGATAATTTGTTTAAAACCACCTTTGATGTGGTTTTACATGGGTGTAACCAGCTCCTGCCCAGCTTTGCTGCTTTAAAGGGAGCCACGGAGGAGGGAAGGAAGCGGAGCCCTCATCCGTGGCTCGCTTTAAAGCAGCAAAGCGGGACAGGAGCCACTTACACCCGTGTAAAGCAAGCACAGCGGGAGCCGTGTAATCCCTCCACCCCCGCGCTCAGCCGCCCCATTGGCAGCAAAAAATATGGTACTTTCTTAATTGATACAATGCTTTCCCAAGCTAGGGCTCATCTGCACTTCCATTTGTCCTGCTGCTTTCCCCTGGGAAAACCTCCAGTTTAGGACTGTGAACAGCAATCAGGTTTTCCAGGATTTGCTGTTTGTTCTGATTTTTCACTAATGAGTGAGTTTTCCTGGGTAAAGTGGCAGGGCAAACGCAAAATTGCTTGGACAAGTGGAAAATGACCCGGTTTCTAGACACAGGACAAGTGGAAGTGTGGACAAGCCCTTAATTACTCAAAGTATAGCAAACAAAAGGAATAAAGGCAAGAAATGAACATTTCAGGAAACACATAATAGCACTGAACCACTTAATTCAGATAGCTAGATAAGCTATCTATCCCCAAAGAATAAAGTCCTACCAAATTCAATAGGTCTTAGGTATTGTAGTGAAACCAGAGTAAAAGTGAATTGTTCTTTCCTACATAAAATACATAATTACATAAAATAATATCAACTTATATTACACAGTTAAAACCAGCAAACATTTAAGAACAAGAATATAACACTAAATTAAATGTTTGGGTAGGCTTGCAGGAACAAAAACTTTTAAGGAAAAGTCTTAACATAGTTTGATGAGGGTGCCTACCTAACGTTAATAGACAGGGTGTTCCAAAACATAGGTGCTGCTTCCCTAAAAGATTGTCTCCTCACAGATGAGGAAGGAAAATTTATAGCACTTGTATAAGTTCCTCAGGCCAAGGAGACAAGTAGGCATGTATGTGGCAAGGTGAGCCTTCAAGTAAACTGGTAAATACACCCTGAAGCTAATATCTGAATATGAAAGACAATGAGAACTATTCTGTCATATCATTAACATGAGTCACGTTGACTTATATCAGAATTTTGCCATAAAAGATAATTAATTGGTTTCTCATATATCCATAAATCATAAATACCTTGCAAGTATCTAGTTGCTACAATCTACCTATTTGTTTTTTAGATTGCCCATAAAAATACATTGTACACACAGTATTTCAAAAGAATGACAATGATTGCTGAGGCACTTCCTTCAGGTTGTTCATACTGTGTTTGAATGGAAAATGGAGATAAATAATCTACACCTCTTTATGAATGGAATGGCATAAGAAAACTGACATTTTCACACTGTGAACTTGGCATGCTCTCTAAATTAATAGTAGTATGTTACCAAGGAAATTTGTTTTGGATACTCTGCTTTTCCATTTTATTTCAGTAGATCTTAAAAAATAAAGTTGGTCATCTCTAGGTTGCCCAGTATGGAAGCATGCAAAGCGTAAGTAATTTATAAAGTTCGTGAATAACTGTGAAATGACCTATCAAGCTGATACATCTTTTTGTACTTTCTTCTCCTTTTAAATGCAAAGACTTGTCCATTTCTGTAACTGCTTCATTCATACACTCCAATGTAGTGTAGACTCACACCAAGATAAAGCAGCTTTCATGCCACTGTGAGTACTCTTGAAGGGAGGTCTGTGTGAATTATTTCCAGGCCAGACATTATCCATGTTACCATCAACCACACACAGAACCCCATAAAATCAGCAAAGGTTATTCAAGTGAATGTTACTAACATTATAAGGACTATCACACTTTCCTCACAGTATTGTGCAGTGTTGCAACCTTAAAAGGCTGTGGCAATGTATAGCTTCTCTCCCCTATCCCCATTCCTGACAATTATGTCATTTGTCACTAGTAAAAGCTTTAAGCATGCAAAGCACTTAAATTTATGACATTTTCATGCTTGCCTATATGATGAAAGAAGAATGTCATAGCAGTTTACATTTCCTACATAGCAACCTTAGAAGATTTTGTTAAAAAGTTGTCACCTGCACTTTAACATTTCTTATGAAAGAAAAGCAGTTAAGATGTTACAGATTTGTTAGGCGTGTACTTCTGTGTACTATTAAGAGCAACATTTCATTGATTTATCCAGTAGAAGCCTACATCATTGTACAGAGATGGAGAACCTTATCTCATTCTATTAAAACTGACTAATGTAACATGAACTTAGGATATATTTTAAAAATAATGTTAATTTGGATGTCATATTATTTTTCTCATACTGTATAGCTCATGCTTAAATAAACTTATTAATGATACTCTGTAGGGGCTGGATGGAAGAAAGAAGAGAGAAAAATTCAGGAGCATATTGCATTTTGTTAGTATCTGTACTGATCAGTGCTGCTCCTTTGCCCTACCCCACTGTTTAATGCCAGTAGTAATGTAAGAACATGAGCTTGCTAGTTCAGGCCAGTGGCACTCGTCTTCAGAAGCTTATTGCCTCCAACTGGGCCAGTAGAACATATCCAAATGGGTTACTTAGTAGCCATTTACAGCTTTATCCAGGATCCACCCCCCATGATCCCTTTGCATTAAAATCTAGTGATTTTTCAGTTTTTGTTTCATTAGGTCTACAGCCTTGTCTCGTGTCACCAGTGTTTGTCTCAGTTCCTTAGATTCGCTTCCACCAAAGGTCAGTTCAAGCATTGAGAATCATATTGGACTCACTACTGTCCGTGGAGGCACAGGTCAATTCTGTGTCCAGGACAGCTGTCTACCAGCTCCATTTGGTACAATGGCTGAGCCCCTACCTGTCTGTGCACTGTCTCGCCAGAGTGCTGCATGCTCTGACTATCTCCTGCTTGGACTACTGCAATGCGCTCTATGTGGGGCTACCTTTGAAGGTGACTCAGAAACTACAGAATGTGGCTGCCAGATTGGTGATTGGGAGTGGCCGCCAGGACCATATAACACCTGCATAACAATGCAGACCCTATAAGATCTACATTGGCTCCCAGTACATTTTTGAGCACAATTCAAAGTGTTGGTGCTGACTTTTAAAGTTGTTTATTTGACTATTTGTATCTGCTGAGCTATCCAGTTTTTGAAAAAAGCAAACACTTATGGAAAAGTACACAGCATCTAGATTTTTTAATTATTCTATACTGACTTTTTTTACAGAAAAAAGCAAATAACTAGGGTTTTTAAAAATTCCTTTCTTTATAGACAACACATTGCTTTTATTCAAATTTGTTTGAAGGTAAATATATTTTGTATTAAACTTGTACACCTTTAAACATACAAAATTCTGCATTACAATGTAGCAATGTGGAATAAAAAATGAATAAATTTCAACTAAAGTGATATTTTTTCTCTATTGTGATTTGCAGCATATTGATTAGAACAGGCCAGCCGAAAAAGCAGCAGGAGTACAGGTGAATGTCCCTGTGCATGTAAAGTGTTCATCACTGAAAAGGCTCTCATAAATATTAGATAACTACAAGAATAAAACAGTTCTGAGAACTAGAAGCTAATGAAAGCCTCAGTCTGGATGAGACACGTTGTTCCTTTGGGGAATCTTGTGGTACCTGGGCCTGGTATTCAGCAACATGTCTCTGAATGGAAGTGTGTTCATATTCCCATGTGACCATTGTGGGTGTGGTGCGTCAACAGCAACAAGAGGACTGGGAAGAAGAAATTTTAATGCAACTGCTCTCCTAGCAACTCCCAGTCTCCCCCAACAGCCACTGGTGTAATCTTTCTAAGGCGGCTTAACAGACTCAAGCAACAACCTGTTCCAAAACTTTACAATCCTCTTTTAAGGAAGTTATCAAACTATAATGAAAACTTTAGAATTAAGATGCTACTTCCCAGATGTTTATAGTGGTACCTTGGTTTACGAACTTAATCCGTTCCAGAAGTCTGTTCTTAAAGCAAAGCATTCTTAAACCAAGGCGTGCTTTCCCATAGCAGCAGGGGACTCACTTTACAAATGGAACACACTCAACAGGAAGCAGAACACGTTCTGCTTTCAAGGCAAATTTCACAAACCAAAGCACCTACTTCCGGGTTTGCAGCATTTTTAATCCCAAGTTGTTCTTAAACCAAGGTACTACTGTACGTTGTTGCTCAATTTTACCACGTAAACTGCTTCGAAAACTTAGTTTTAAAGCATTATATAAATAATTGTAAAGTACTTTTTAAAAGTACATTTTGAGAAAAGGCATTTTCTCCATGCCGAAAATATGTGAAGATATATTTTGAGGCAAGGCTGGCACCAATCAGAGTTTGGGGGCTTAGGTAATGAGCTTCTAATGCTGCCCCCCCCAACATAGACACAGACCCAATGTGGCTGTGTTCCCGCCCTGTGATTGGCGGCTGCTTCTACAACGACAACAGTAGCAGCACCATTTACAACCCTCCTCATCAGACCTCCAGGCAGTGTTTTAGTGTTGGGCGGTGGCAGTGCCATTTTTGAAAGGAAGCCAAGCTTAGCTCGCACTACTCATCCATGGTAGCCACTTTAATTTACCACAAAAGCAATGTCCTAGCCTGGATTTCATAGATTTATGGACTGTGGCATTATATTTTGGATAGAGTAAAAAGAGGGGCAGCCGTTGCAGATGGGAACCAAGAGATAATGATAAGAGTCTCAAAACTTGCTATATGATGCCTTTCACAATGCAGCCTATGTAATCCATTGTGTTTTTCATTTATATTTTTAGTGGAAGAAATATAAAACCATGTAAAAGAACCTGAAGCATTTTGCCTATTTATGCAACCATACGCAGGTGTTCTTCCCATCTACTACAAATGCTGTATGAGGTTAAAGCAGCCAGAATAGCTGATGCTTTTTACAGTTATATCAGACTTGTTACTAAAATCCCCAAGGATCCTTGCAAAGGTATAGCAACTGACATTCCCCATCAAACCTGCAGAAAAGCTGTGCTCTCATGGCTTGCCCTTGATAAGTCAAATTTACCATAGATGAGAAGAGGCCATGAACTCATAGAAATGTGTGTTTCCTTACCTGTAAGATTTGCCAAATGTTACATAATGAATGCAGGTTTCACAGAAGGAAAAACTCTTAAATAAGCCAAGACTTGCCTTCAATAAGCGGGGGTTGGGGGTTGGAATCACTCCAACCTTTACCTCCTAAGAAAGATCTATAATCTTCTGCCACAAGTCATTTAGATAGTAAATGCCAGAGGCAGGGACCTTGCTGAAATATCTGTGACATAACTTCAATGGGATAACTAGCTGCAGTTTATCTTGATAAATTCTCTTTACATTCCCACTTCATAATATGCTGATCATTTTATAATGAAGTAAGGAATCGTTTAGGACATAAATCAAGAAAAGGACAAATGTTATTCAAAAGCTATTCATGATGACTAAATTGTGACATACTCAAGTTGAGGACTGTCAGGTGCAGTACAGACAAAAAGGAAATTAATACTACTATTTAAAGTAGCTAGAGTGTACTAGGGGCTGCACAGAACTCAGAAGCTACATGGTCTCGGTCTAGAGAGCTTTAAAATGCAAATGTATAAAGGGTAGGAGAAGTGAATGAAAAGTGCAAGATGGCAGTGGAAATTGAGTTCAAGGATGGGGTACCTTAAGAAAGGCACTGTTAAAGCAGTGGCTTTTGAAGTGGGACGTGGAAGAGATGGAGGAAGGTGACAAAAATAGAGTGGGGGTATTTCAGATACTGTGGGGATTGTAAAGGCCACCAATGACACCTGAAAGATTCAGGTGTGCTTCCACGCCCCATCTGTTCTTGAGTGTGGGGCCCTTTTGGAGTAGAACAGAATAAAGCGAGAAGAATGTTGCATAAAGGGAGAAAAATTAAGAGAACACCTGTTAACATATATAAGTGCTTTCGGTGCTTTTACAGGGCTCTTTGAATCCATAGGAAGCTTGACATGAAATGGAAGTGCAAGAAGATGATTTGGGAAGAGGAAGAGAGCATTATGAAGACCTCATCAAAATGTCTTTTGGCTGAGATCATCTTTTGAAATAGTAATGCAATTTCATTTTAAGCAGCTGTGTACATAATAAATCCCAAGTATAAAGGGATAGAAGCCATTTGCTGTATTTGAAATAAATTCAACATATACACACAGAATAAAGGTCATATTACTATCAGAATCAGAGAACCATCTAATTTTTATTCAAACTCTGTAAATCCACAGTAAACTGTAAGTTTCATATAGTATCTGAACATTTTCATCAGTTATCACATGATCGTTATAGTGCTACTAACTTTAATCAAAGTAAGTCCATATGAGTTAATATTGCAAGCTATTCAAAATGTTACATCTGCTAACTATTAGAAACACACTCAAGAGTTCTTTGTGTTTCCTTGCTATAAAAGAACTTGGGAACCTGAGGAATCATTTTTCAATGCTGAAGTCAGAATATCTTCACATATTCAGAAACATTACATGGCATTTTTCCTGGGACTATACCATTGCAGAACAAAAGGTAGGGGATTAGGTTAGACACTTGCCCACAAGCACCATATGTTTGCAGAAAGCTAGAATGTTAGGGACATAAGCTAGGATGCGACTTTTCTCTGTGATGTACAAGTATTCCACCAGCAATGAGTTTTTTACTTGTTGGGCCACCTCTTAGGATGTTTCCATATGTATAGGTCAGATACAGGCCTACAGTAGGTGATGTGCTCTGATCATTTAGTATTCTTTTAGGTACATACTGTATTTTTCTGTGTATAAGACTGTATTTTGGGGGACTCCAAATTAAGAAAACACCACTCAGCACTACCCATGTATAAGATGAGCCCCAATTTTAAACCTAATTTTTTGGTAAAAACAAAAAAACAAAAAACCTAGTCTTATACACGGAAAAATATGGTATGTCTTTGTAATAGAATGTTCTCTTGCTCCAGTAATGTACAACCAGTTGTACAATAAAACAAGCATGGTGAGAAAAAGAAAAAAGGGTGGACAACCAGAGCACATATTTTTCTGTACATATTACCATAGCACATATTTTTCTGAGATGTCACCATTATCTGGATGATACCTAGTTTATCTCTCTTTTTCATCAGATTCAAGTGAGGCTTCATCTGTCCTGACATAGTGCTTGGGTAAAGTAATGGACTGGGTGGAGAGTGATTAAACAGAGACTAAATTCAGACAGGCAGATGTATTGTTGGTTCATCCATCCACTTGAATGATGTTCTGATTCTTCTAGTTTGAGCTACATTTCCCCTAAAGCATGCATAGGGGACCTTCACCCATTGGCCAAATTAGACCCATCTGGAATCTTAACTGGACCTGCAAGCCCATTTCCCCCCCAACCATGCCCTAACCCAGCCTTTCTCAACCTGTGGGTCCCCAAATGTTGTTGAACTACAACTCCCATCACCCATAGCTAGCAAGGCCAGAGCTGAGGGATGGTGGGAGTTGTAGTCCAACATCATCTGGGGACCCACAGGTTGAGAACCGCTGCCCTAACCTCCAACAACTGATGTGATATGGTGAAATGTATGGGAAGGGTAAGGTGCAGCTGCAAATGAAAAACCATGAGCCTTAAAGTGCACTCCTAATTGCTCCTCTGCAAGCAGAGTTTGCATTTGGTCACTTGTGCTGGATGCAAACACCTTCAGATGTCTTTTAGAAGTTATGTAGTTCTTTATCTCCTTGACATCTGAAGGGAGGGCGTTGTACAGGGAGGATGCCACTACCGAGAAGGCCTTCTGCCTGGTTCCCTGTAGCTTCGCTTTTCGCAGCGAGGGAACCAGCAGAAGACCCTCAGAGAAGGATCTCAGTATCCGGACTGAACGATCAGGATGAAGACACTCCTTCAGTTTTTCTGGGCTGAGGCTGTTTAGGGCTTTACAGGTCAGCACCAACACTTTGAATCATGCTCAGATATGTACTGGGAGCCAGTAAAGATCCTTTAGGACTGGTGTTATATGCTCTCGGTGGCCACTTCCAGTCATCAGTCTAGCTGCCACATTCTGGAAAAGTTGTAGTTTCAGAGTCACCTTCAAAAGTAGCCCAACGTAAAGCGCATTGCAGTAGTCTAAGAGGAAGACAACCAGAGCAAGCACCACTTTGGTGAGACAGTCTGCGGGCAGATAGGGTTTCAACCTGTGTACCAGATGGAGCTGGTAGACAGCTGCCCTGGACACAGAATTGACCTGCGCCTCTATGGACAGCTGTGAGTCCAAAATTACACCCAGGCTGTGCACCTGGTCCTTTAGGGGCACAGTTACTCCCCCCGCCCCCTATCCGCCCAAAACAGTGCTTCTGTCTTGTCAGGATTCAACCTCAATCTGTTAGCTGCCATCCATCCTCCAAACACCTCCAGACACGCACACAAGACATTCACTACCTTCACTGGTTCTGATTTAAAAGAGAGGGAGAGCTGGATATCATCCGCATACTGATGAACACCCAGCCCAAACCCCCTGATGACCCCTCTCAGTGGCTTCAGGTAGATGTTGAAAAGCATGGGGGAGAGTATGGGGCCCTGAAGCACTCCACAAGTGAGCGCCCAGAGATCTGAACACTCATCCTCCAACACCACTTTCTGGACACGACCCAGGAGGAAGGAGTGGAACCACTATATAATACTGCCCCCAGTTCCCAACCCCTCTAGCCAGTCCAGAAGTATACCATGGTTGATGGTATCAAAGGCCGCTGAGAGATCCAGCAGAACTGTGAAACAGCTTTCACCTTTGTCCTTAGCCTGCTGGAGATCATCAACCAGTACAACCAAGTTTCAGTCCCATGATGATGCCTGAATCCCGACTGGAGGGAATCAAAATGGTCTGCATCCTCCAGGCATGCCTGGAGTTGTTCAGCACCCACCTACTCAATCACCTTACCCAAGAATGGAGAATGGACGATAGTTGGCCATAGTGGTTGGTACAAAGATGGTTTTTTAAGAAGCAGTTTAATTACCATTTCTTTCAATGGGTCTAGGAAGACTCCCAACACAGAGGGAAGCATTCACCACCCCGTGGGGCCCATCATCCAGTCCTTCCGGGCTTGCTTTTATTAGCCAACATGGGCAAGGATCAAAGAGACAGGCAATTGGTTTCACTTGTCCATGTTTGAAACCATGGAAAGATGTCGCCAGTCAGTGTAGACAGTACTGAGCCAGGTTGACCAATACGGCAGCTTCCTGTGTTCCTATGCGGAGTCATTTATGCAAAGGAACATTTTTTCTTTGCAGACTCAAGCCAAATCTACAAAGAAAAATGCTTCATTTGGTGCCATGGTAAACTCTCATTTAGGCTGTAATGACATTAAAAGTGGTCTGGACATTGCAGTTGTCTAGAACAGGTTGCAAGATTATTAACTGGACTGTGTCATTTGACCATATTTATTCTGTGTTCTGTTGGCTGCACTGACTCTCAATCTGTCTCTGGGCCAAATTTAAATTGCTGCTTTTAACTGGTAAACCCCTAAGGATCTTGAATCACAGAATTGTAGAGTTGGAAGGGACCCCAAGGGTCATCTACTCCAAGTCCCTACAATGCAGGAAAATCGTCTTCAGACATCCTGCTCCATGTACACCCACCATATATTATTATTAGTAGCAGTAGTAGTAGTGGTGGTAGTAGTAGCAGCAGCAGCAGCAGTATTAACATTTATATATCACCTTTATCTTTCAAGGATCTCAAGATGGTTTACATGGTTCTCCTCTTCCCCATTTCATCCTCACAACAATCCTGTGAGGTAGGTTAGGCTAAGAGATGGTGACTGGCTCAAGGTTACCCAGTGACCTTCATGGCTGAGTGGGGATTCTAATCCTGCTCTCCCAAGTCCTAGTCCAAAACTCTAACCATTGTGCCACACTGGCTCTAATGTGAGGTGGATAACTACCAGATAAAAGGCCTTTTAATTAGCGACACCCTGGTAATGGAGCAGACTGGAAGCTCATCTGGCACCATCTTTGCAGCCTTTGGGACACCCAGGTCTTTTAAATGGGCATCTCATTTTTTTAAACAGTTTTGTGCTTTATTCTTATATTTGCATTATTTTTACTTACTAAAAGTAAACTGTATGGAATGACATACAAATGCTGGAAGTAGATAAATAATAACAAACCAGCTTTTAAACAGCTCTCTATCCCTATCAGATTGTATCCCTGCCCACACAGTGGCACTGTCAGCACTGTTGACTGCTAAAATAATTACTTCAAGTCAAGCATCCAGTTTTCTTGAGTAACAGTACTTTTGGGGTTCTCAATATTGCTCACCCAGCACCTCAGACTGCTTTGCAATCGTGCTAAGTTAAAGAAGACTCAGAAGGGAACAACAAATGGCTACAATTAGCATTCACCCTGCTCCTGCAACAGAGTTCCATTGCTATGGCAACTGGAGTTGCCCAGACGACACAGGGCTCTGGCTTCAGCTTGTGTACAACATAATCGCTATTAAGCAGAATAGCCATGGTTCTGTCCCATGCATTTGCCCACTGGCATTTCAGAATGTTTGCTTTATTTTTTCTAGATTAATTAAGAAATTGTGTCTTTATTTTCCTAACATACAGTACCTCTTAGAGTAATTAACTAGAAAGATTTGAAATGGCTCAATTTCTGCTTTCCTTTATAAACCATTTAAAAACACACATACAAACCTTGGAATACAGCCAAAAAAAATCAAACAGAAGGTTCTTCCAAATATGCAAATTCTCACAGGTGGCTAATATTTTATAGCAACTGATGTAAAAAGGAAAAAAAAATGATTTATTCTTAAGCAATAGAGCTGACCAAACAGTAGACTTCTATATGGGTGGGATAAGTCTGTTTGGAAAACCAAGATAAGCACACACTGCAATTTAATTATTTCAGAGTGCATTGCAAGTTGTTAATTCAAAATGAATTTAGGTTAACTAAAATGATTTTATCAGAAATGAAGAAATGATAAAAATGGCCATTTGTTTTCTATGTAATTCTGTTGAACCATGGAAATTGAAGAAGCCAGAGCTCTTTCTCTCTCACATACACAGGCTGTTAGGATACACACATTTAACAGAAATCTTCAATGAATTTTTCTAAAATATCAAGCATATTGCAACTGCTTTCTTGTAAAAGATAAAGGAAATAAAGTAAGCAGTTTAGAGGATGGGTCCCACATTCAAAACAGTATCAACTAACCGCAGCACTGAGATTGAAATGCTGTATTTTGCACTCCATAAGACGCACCTGACCATAAGACGCACCTACCATAGTTTTTTAGAGGAGGAAAACAAGAAAAAAATTATTCTGAATCAAATGTTTTACTAAACTATTAATAAACTACCGGTATATCAGAATAATATTTCAACTGTGTAAAGTGAACAGCAGTCAACAGTGACATTAAGAATCATCATCACTGTCATTAACAAATGAAGAGAGACTTTATCCCCTAGTAAGAGGGGCAGGCAATGGAAATATATGAGCTTCCCACATTGAGTCCCTAAGGACTGTATGGTTTGGCCCTACACAATTATTTTAATAAAGCCAAAAGAAGTGGGACTTTCTTCCTTTTTGTTCTTTGCAAATAGCTCTGGGGGCTTTCATATGAAGGAGGCCCTAGGCCCGTTGCTCGTCTTTATAAACTACTTGGATGAAGAAATTGAGGGGATATTCATCAAATTTGCAGGTGACACCAAACTAGGAGGCATAGCTAATGCCACAGAAGACAGAACTGAGATTTAAGATGACCTTAAAAGATTGGAGAACTGGGCCAAAACTAACAAAATAAATTTCAGTAGACACAAATATAAGGTTGTACACTTAGGCAGGAATAACCAGCTGCACAAATACAAGATGGGAACACTTGGCTTGCCAGTAATACACGTGAAAAGGATCTAGGGGTTTTAGAAGACCACAAACATAACATGAGCCAATGACTGTGATGCAGTTATAGAGGTATAGAGAACCATTTTCACCTGATGCCTAAAGATATGTAATGAAAGAACTAGGCGAGCCTCCCTGGAAGCCAAGTCTTATGAGGAACAGTTCGGGGAGCTGGGTATGTTTAGCCTGGATAGGAGACGACAGAGGAGATATGATAGCCATCTTCAAATATCTCAAGGGCTATCACATGGAAGAGGGAACAAGCTCGTTTTCTCCTGCTCTGGAGGCTAGGACGTGAACTAATGGCTTCAAGTTACGAGAAAGAAGATTCCAGCAAACATCAGGAAGAAATTTCTGACAGTAAGAGCTGTTCAACAGTGGAGTGGACTGCCTTGGAAGGTGGTGGACTCTCCTTCCTTGGAGGTTTTTAACCAGAGGTTGGATGGCCAAGTGTCATGGATGCTTTAGTTGAGATACCTACAAGTGCAGGTGGTTGGACTAGATAACCCCTGGAGTTCCTTCCAATTCTATGATTCTATGAGATGGTTCAACACTATAATGCTTCATCAATAAAGACAATACTATTTGATTTATATTAACAACATTGTTCCAGTAAAGGATGTTCTACTAAGAATATAAATATAACGCGGGTGGTGCTGTGGGTTAAACCACAGAACCTAGGGCTTGCCGATCAGAAGATTGGCAGTTCAAATCCCCATCATGGGGTGAGCTCCCATTGCTTGGTCCCTGCTCCTGCCAACCTAGCAGTTCGGAAGCACGTCAAAGTGCAAGTAGATAAATAGGTACTGCTCTGGCGGGAAGGTAAACGGCGTTTCCGTGCGCTGCTCTGGTTTGCCAGAAGTGGCTTAGTCATGCTGGCCACATGACCTGGAAGCTGTACGCCAGCTCCCTCTGCCAATAAAGCGAGATGAGCGCCATAACCCCAGAGTCGTCCGCGACTGGACCTAATGGTCAGGGGTCCCTTTACCCTTTACACTAGAAATCATTTAGACAAAAATTATGATGGTGCTGAAGATCAGTGAGCCTAGTCATTTTTATTTACCATATTTTTCCGTGTATAAGACAAGGGTTTTTTTCCTTTAAAAAAAGGCAAAAATTAGGGGGCATCTTATACATGGATAGTGCCAAGGGTGGACCGGTGATTGGTTATTGCTGCAAAAATAGGGGGCATCTTATATATGAAAAAATACGGTATTTGAACTTATTTCTTACCAACCTCTGAGGCTCAATGAAGACAAATAACACATTTTAAAAAACAAAAATGGAAAAATCACCTATCTGGGCACTTAATGCATTTATACTGAACCACTCATAAAGTTTCCTAAAACTGGAGAAGTAGCAAGGGCCATAACATACATTTCACTTAATAGGGAGCCATAGCTAATCTGACCTCTTGAGTGTACTTACATAATACACTTGTTTTCAAAGCAAACCTGCTTTATATTTTTAAGATGCACATCTAAAACAAGGTCTGCTATAAAGGGCTTAGCCTAGATCAGTAATGAGGAACCTGTGGCCCTCCAGGTGTTGCAACTTCAATTCCCATTCAGCCCCATCCACCATGGCCATTGGTCAGGGATGATGGGAGCTGTAATCTAGCAAAGGTAAAGAGGTAAAGGAACCCTGGACGGTTAAGTCCAGCCAAAGGCAACTATGGGATGCAGCACTCATCTCACTTCAGGCTGAAGGAGCTGGCGTTTGTCCACAGACAGCTTCTGGGTCATGTGGCCAGCATGACTAAACTGCTTCTGGCGCAACGGGACACTGCAACAGAAACCAGAGTGCAGAGAAACACTGTTTACCTTCCCGCTGCAGTGGTACCTATTTATCTATTTGCACTGGCATGCTTTTGAACTACTAGGTTGGCAGAAGCTGAGACAGAGCAACAGGAGCTCACCCTGTCGCACAGATTCGAACCACCAACCTTCTGATGGGCAAGCCCAAGAGGCTCAGTGGTTTAGACCACAGCACCACCCACATCTCTGTACCAGGGGAAGGGCCATAGCTCAGTGGTAGAGCATCTGCCTTGCACACAGAAGGTGCCTGGTTCAATCACCGGCATGTCTAGGTAGGGCTGGAAGAAAACCTTATACAAAACCCCAGAGAGCCACTGCCAGTCAATATAGACAATACTGTGTTACATAGACCAATGCTCTGAACTCAGTATCAGCAACTTCCTTTGTTCCTATTTATTTGGATTTTTTTATTATCACACTCGCCAGACAAAAAATGCTCCTAAAGCAGCTTTCAAATGACAAAATTAGGAGAACAAATTTGAACATCTGGATATACATTGCATAGCTCAAAACAGAGGAATACACATTTCTAAACATAGTAAATAAGCACACAAACGTTACTAGCCTGCTGTGGGCTGGCAGACGAGAGGCGGACAACTTTATCTCTCCTGTAAAAGCCTACTGCATTTAAGAGCCAAGAAAAGCACTACTGAATTAAGAGCAAAGACCTACCTAGTCCAGCAACCTGTTTTCTCCAGGGCCAGCTAGATGTCTCCAAGCAGGACATGAGTGCAATAGCCTGCTCCTGCTGTTGCTCCCTAGCATGCTCTGGTTATAGAGGTAGATATAGAGACTTACCCTTCATAATTTTTTTCTAATACCCCTCTAAAGCCTTCCAAATTGTTGGTAAGTGAATTCCACTATTCAATTATGTGCAAATGTTAACTATTCCCATTCTGGATGTAGAGGAGGGAGCCTCTCACTTCTAGAATCCCACTTGGTTCCTATGCTGAGTGCAGAGGATTACTACATCCCTCCACTGACAACCTGCTCACTAATCTGTGTGGAATTCCATGCACTTGGTTGCATGCAATTCCTTGTTGCCAATGACTACCAGGCAAGAATTAAAATACGAGAGAGGCAAATTGATTCTATAATAGCTAAGCATAGCTACAGCATAAAAACAGTGGTTTTAAACTACAGGATATCAAATTTAGATTGAAAGTGTTTGAACAACAAGAGGCCACATAATGGAGACACAACACAAAAGCAGACGTTGCAACAATCCCAGTTGCCTAACACCATTATCTGTAGCAGCAAAACCCCCCAGAAGATTATGCTTTTGTGGACTACAGTCTACTCCTCAGAACCTTATAATAGCTTTCTCTGTTTTTATGGTTCTACACAACTTTTTGTTCAGAAACCCACTGGGAGAACATTACAGCCTCCAAGGATACTCCACTGCCCACAGGAACATTGTTATTCTCTAACGAAATAATTTAAAGGGACGACTGGTGTGAAATTGTTGAATTAGACCTATTCAAGAAGTTTTATTTATTTGTTTAGGCTTGAATTGAGACAATAGTGTCCAGTCCCAACACAAGTGTTAATTAACATATCAAACCTGGGATGACTGCACTACCACCATTTCTTCTATTGTGATTAATTTTTGTGTTTGCTTATCTTAAATTTTACACAGAATTGTCACAGACTGTACTCTTTGCATTTTATTGCCAGTTGTCCCTGTTTTCCTTTAATATACTAGGGTTTTGTGTGAATTTTATAATTTCATACAGGCACACCTGTGAACTGAGGATAACACATCTGGTGAAGTTCCCTCAAGTCTATGAAAACGTGCACTTTAATGCAGCACAAGCTACTGTGTTGTTGTTTTTTGCAGCCACCAACAAACAGTACCACACCTCCTGAAATGGAATCTAATCAGCCTTCCAAGAAGGCACCTCACTGCCTTTGCCTCATCTTTGGCACCTCATCTTTGCCGCATACAGCAGGGGGAAACCCACACTAGTTGACTGCGAAAGGGAAATATGTATTAACAGATTGAGGCCAGATGGCTCTCCAGCTATTTATGACACCCTACTGTGGCAGCTCCCTACACATCCAGCCCTGATGACTGAATCTCCTACAGAAGACCTAATATAGCTCTCAATGTTTGCTCACAAGATAAAACTTGTCTAGCTAAGGACTTTGGATAAGACCAAGATATATCCTTCAGCAAGGAAAATGTTGAATTCTACACTACTTGTCCACAAATAGCACACTCCTTATTCACATTTTTGATACCATACATAGGAACAAGCAACTATGTACCAATTTGCTGGTAGAACATTTTGCAAACCTAACTGATACTGCTCCACTATTGTTAATTTTTAGGTTGTTATGTTTTATGAGTATATAATCCAAATGAAGGGCAGTATCCAACTAAATAGTTCTGCTACATCAAACACTCTGGGCTGTGAAACAGAACCACCCCCCTCCCCTCCCCACCATCTGCTGTGGGTTTCCCCCAACCCTCTGAAGCAGATTTAGGGAGGGTGCAGGGGGCTCGTGGAGAGGGAATTCAGTTGCACAGTCAAAAGTGCTTGCACTAACAGTTTGGTTGGATACCACCCACAACATGTGACTGTGACAAAGAAGCTTCAGGTATCAGCTACTAGAGTAACCCCTGGTGACAGAATTTAGTGTCCCACGCTTATTAGATTCCTCTGGTTAGTACAGAAAGCAAATGTAAGGTCAGTTAAAATCCTCTCATTTGATCTGCATTTGGATGTCACAATAAACCTTTGTTTATCATAATGGAAACAAGCTGCAGAAGAAACTCCCAGCATATCCATGAAATATGAAGCTTTTATGTTTGCTTTTGAATAACTACAGCTCAGTATTACAACCAAACCCTAAACTGTAGTTCATCTTAACTATGCTTTGTTGAAACTAGTCAAGTGGGGGTGGGGGGGGGATTAGCTTGATGAGTGGAGATATACCAGTGGTGGGCAAGACCACAGTCAAAGTAGGTGATGCAACAGATGTGACATTTAGTACCTTTGTACAGTAGGCTATATTCCAACCATGCAAAACACAGAGGTTTCTACTGCCCCTCCTCTAACCTCTCTCTCAAGGCAATCAAATGTCACATTTAAGGTCCATATGCCAGCCAGGTGAAAGCACTCAAGGAAGAGATGGAGCAGGGCTGATGAGATGTGGCCTAGGGAGGGTCCTGAGTGAAGGATAAAGAGGTCTGAAGGGCTACATTTTGTCCCGGAGACTGAGGTTGCTCACTGCTGATTTAGTCAAACACAGCAATTGTCTCTCTCCTTTTTTTATTTCAAAACTTAACTGCGGAATAGTCTTAAAAGTGATTTACAAATAAACATATGAACAAAATAACAAAGTAGTACATTGAAAACAAGCAATATGGTCCAGCCATTTAAGTCCTTTATGCCAGCGGTTCCAAATTAGCTAAGTATTGCAGACCCCCTGTTTTTTCCCTCTTTCCTTTTGACCAAGTTGTGCCCCAGGACCTGATGCAAGTGACTAAAAACCACAGGAGGGAAGAGCAGGGTTATACTTGGTTCCTGCTACCCAAAGGCATCTGGCTGGCCACTGGGAGAGCAGAATGCCGAACATGATAGGCCACCAGCCTGATCCAGCAGGCTTCTCTTATATTAAGTGTTGTCAAACTGATTGAGAACAAATGGATACTATAGGGCTGGAAGGGTTCAGAAAAGGCCAACCAGGACAATCAAGGGGATGGAGCAACTTCCCTTTGAGGAAAGGTTGACTTGGAACTTTTTAGTTTACAGAAAAGTAGAGTAAAGAGGGAAGATGACAGAGGTTTGCAAAATTGTGCATGATGTGGTTACAAAGAAGTTTTTCTCAATCTTTCATAATACTATAAGTCAGGAAGATTCAGGTCAGACAAAAAACACAGTGCACAGAACAATGGCATTTGTTCCCACAAGAAGTAATGATGGCCATCAACTTGATTAGCTTTAAAGGAGGGCAAGGCTTTTGATAGCTAATAGCCACGGTGGCTACTTTCCACCTCCCCTGTGGCAGGCAGTCTGCCTCCGAATGCCAGTTGCTTGAATCACAAGTGGGGAGACTGCTATTGCACACTCATCTCCTATATGTGGGCTTCCCATAGGCATTTGGATGGTCACTGTGAGAACAGGATGCTAGACCTTTGGTGTGAGCCAGCAGGTTGTTCTTATGTTTAAATTCTTCTAAATAAATGATGTTGCCAATTGGGAACATATACTTATCATTTACCAGCACTTCAGGGGAAAATGTACTTACATTCTGCTTTAAATACCAGCCACAGAGTATTCTTTGAATAAAGTAGAGACCAAAAATGTGGGGTGAAATTATTAAATTAAAAACCACAAAGCACAACGGTTTATAGCCGACCAGCCAGGATGGCTAAGCTCTGCCTTCACAGTTAAAGGCAGTAATGCTTCTGAAAACCACAAGAAAAACGAGCTCTTGTGCTCGGATCCCGCTTGTGGGTTATCCACAAGCATCTGGTTGGCAACTGTGAGAACAGGATGTTGGCCTAGATGTCCCTTTGGCCTGATCCTGCAGGCCCTGCTTATGTTCTTATTTGGGCAATTACTTCTGCATAAGTGATGGTCCATTTCTGGTGTCATTTCACATTATTTGCGTAACTCAGATGTACAGGATTGGTTTTTTCAATGTGCTAACTGGCTCAACAGAAAAACCTCTGAGTACCTAACAGAAATATGTGAATGTTTTAATTAAAACTTATTTGAAATAATTTGTTATTTACCCTAATTTAGAAGATGTGTAACTAAAAATGAAAACACATGAAGAATATGTTTCCATAAGGAGGCAACCATGCTTTCCACTGGATAAAGTGAAATGGGTTAACTCAGCAGAGAATAATTGGCTGTGTCCTGTTTTCAGTCAGTGCCTAGCAAACAGAAAGCAGCTCAAGTTAAAGCAGGGTGTAAGCCTGGAGACTGATTAGTTAGGAAGCTATTGCTAAAGGCAGTAAGAGCACAATCTGTCCCATGAGCTCTCTCTCGCAGCAGTTTCCTCTGCCCTGAGAGACTCCACTGGAAATCCCTTAATGCACTATGCCCTTCATTTATTTTTGCTACTGGACATTTGAGAGCATTTAAGAATGCTACTTTTTGAACAGTTGCCTGATGATGGATCACACTGAATTGAATATATATTTATTCTGCCCCTACCCTCAGAAGAAGCAGTAAAAGAGTACCACCTACAGTACAACTGTAAAAGTATACATTTCCCTTGCTATCTTAACACTTTATCCAACAATGACCAAAAATTTTGTTCATTATTATAATACCACTTAAGTGCTGTTTATGCTAGCTGTAAATACTTAATGTGCCTAAGGCTAAGAACAAACCTGATTAAGCTAAAAACTATAAAATTAGTTTCAACTGAATGAAGTGCATGCAGTATACAGCATCATGAAAGTAAATATTACCATTATATTGTTCTCCAAACTTTAAAATTAATGCTTGTACCCTCTTCATTTATGTATATTTATGAAATGTCAGGACCGTAATAATTATTTTACCAGGCAGTATGGCAATAACAGCTAGGTAGCAGACGTCTTTAGTTTATACGATATATATCTAGCTCGTTATACATGAATTTCATAATAGCTTTTTTATGCATTCTTATTTCATTATAGAATTCATTTCATTCTGACGTGAGAAAATTTTGCTGCCCGCATTTTCAAAGCAATCTAGAGCTAAACAATGGATGAATGGCACCCCCTAGTGTTAGTATTAACAAAAGAACTTTCTGGATATATAGGCAAGTTTCTCAAGACTAGGAGTCTGGAAATGAATGCTTATGAGACAGGTGGTTTTTAAACAAACTTTTGCAAAGACCTGGTCTTAAATACACTATAATATATATTTTAAAAAATCACCAATGTAAATATGCTGGGAGGAAATATTGCTAATGGAAAGGCTTTCAAATATGGGCCCTCAAAATTATTAGAGAGAAATTTCTGCCACCACTCAAAGAGATTATTACTTAGCTACGAAGTTCAATCTATAATAAATGCCAAAAGGTTTTGAAAACATGGCTCCACAACTCAGAAAGAAATGCTATTGTGGGGGCTTAGGCTAATGTCCATTATCAGCCCAGCAACATGCCTCTTCCTGTACTCCAGCCGAGGCTTTGTAGTAATGGTATCTGGCATCCATACTATTGAGCCACTCAACTTCGCAAGGCTAGTAGCAGAGCTCTTCTCTGAGTTGCCACCAGAAAGGTAAAAAACTCATGATTACTCTTACTGTGGAGTCTTCCCAGGATACCCTAAGTTCTACCATATCTTGTAGCAGGTGAGCTTGGTGATTGCAGCCCACTAGCTAAAACAAGTGTTGCTGCCATGGTTACTGCATCTCCAGATTCCATCAATCCACTTTTCTGTCCTACAAGGGAACATAGGAAGTTCCCTTAATCCAAATCAGACGACTGATTCATCTACTCAGAATTGTCAGCATCAAACAGCATCGTTATCCAGGGCTTCAGACCAATCTTTCCCAGCCTTACCTGGAGATGCCAGGGATTGAACATGGGACCTTCTGCATGCAGAACATGGTCTCCACCAGTTATTTAGGGTCCTTCCCCTTAGCTGCACTGAAGTAGCCTCTACAGAGTTCTATGTACATAATTCTGTGTATACACAATCTTAGGTAGGAATTAACGTTACAAATCACTTGCACTGGGAGAATACCAAGATCTAGCCCTTCACATAACAATTGACACCAGGCACAAGGGGCATATTCTCCATATAAGAGAATGGAAGAAAGTCACCCATACAGGGAGAAGTAACACATTGAGAAGTGCCAACACATCCATCTCTGACAATTGGTGGCTTACTTGCATAGGAGGAGTATTGTGTGATCTTTGCAAATTACACACACACACATTGCCATGTTTCTTCTCTGTTATGTTCTTTCCCCCCACCAACCTATTCTGCAGAATATTGCTACTTAAAATCAGTGTTTGAAAACTCCTGACCAGAATGTCTACATAGCTTAGGTAAGCAATTTAGTGGAGAATGCCTGACAACAATCTTCTATAACTGGTTTAACGAAGCTCTGAAAATCATTAGTCAGAGTCTAGATGGAAAGGGTCACTGTTGGTAGGGAATGAGATCAGTGACAGATGCAATGTCTAGAATTGCTTTTTTAAAACAATTTTCATAAGACTTCTCTTTATTGACTATCTGAAAATTTCAGTTCTTCAGGTGCCATTAAAAATACTTACAAAGACAGTTTAAACAATATTGAGTTGTGACATAGGTGCATTAGACATTTTCTCCCTTTTTCACAAAGTTGATTTACCTGATCCCATTTTACAGTCTGATCAACTTCTGCTGTCCTTCAAAACTGTTTCTAAAACTAGATTGACATCGAAAGGTTGCATATTTAAAGGCATGCCAGAACTTATCCATCCCTGTTTCAGGGCTCAACCAACTGCAACAGTAAATTAAGAATCTTCCAACAAGAGAAAGTTGATCAGCAGTAGGGTTGGGACCAATAAAAACAAGTGCTAAACCACACAACATACTATTATGGAATTCACTGCTACAGGGTGCAGCAATGGCCATAACCAGGCATGTTCAAAGTTCGTTTCAGGGGCCTAATCCAGCCCGCTGGTCAGTTTATTCTGGCCCCCACAGTAGTATATTTCCTGGGGTAAAAAGAACCCCAACAACTTCAATCCTAAAAAAGGTTAACAACTTTGGTTGGCCCTTTGGTCGGTCCTCACGGCCCTTCACTTCATCAAATCTGGCCCTCTTTGAAAAAAGTTTGGACACCACATAAACTACCAAGCAATGCCCATAGTAGCTAAACAGAACCTCTATACGTATAGAAGCAGTATACCTCTATAGACTAGATGCTGGGACAGACAGAAGAAGGCCATCACACCTTACTTGTGAGCAATCTGGCTGACTGCTGCTGAAAGCAGATGCTCCATTAGATGCATTTTAGACTGAGCCAGCAAGGTAACCCATATGTTCTAGTAGGGTTTTGTATTTCCAGAATCATAAAAAAGGAAGATGAATCAGCTTGCCTTTGAAATGGTTTTTAGCAGCAGTAGCAAATAATCAGCTTTAACCTCACAACAGGGAGATTTTCATAACAAAAAACAAAGCATGTATTGCTTCTACAAAGATCACTCCAAGTAAAATAGCTTACACATACAGTGGTACCTTGGGTTACAGACGCTTCAGGTTACAGACTGCGCTAACCCAGAAATAGTACCTCGGGTTAAGAACTTTGCTTCAGGATGAGAACAGAAATCGTGCTCCGGCAGCAGCAGGAGGCCCCATTAGCTAAAGTGGTACCTCAGGTTAAGAACAGTTTCAGGTTAAGAACGGACCTCCAGAACGAATTAAGTTCTTAACCCGAGGGACCACTGGAGGTCCGTTCTTAACCTGAAACTGTTCTTAATCTGAAGCACCACTTTAGCTAATGGGGCCTCCTGCTGTCGCTGCGCTGCCAGAGCACGATTTCTGTTCTCATCCTGAAGCAAAGTTCTTAACCCGAGGTACTATTTCTGGGTTAGCGCAGTCTGTAACCTGAAGCGTCTGTAACCCAAGGTACCACTGTATAATGAAATGTATTTCACTGCATTTTTTCCCATGGAATTCAAGACAGTGTACACAGGACTTCTATGCAGTCTCCCAGTCCTGACCAGTTCTAAACCTGCCTCACTTCAGCAAGGTTCCTGTATCACATGCCTTCGGACCACAGGGAACAGGGAATGCATCATATTCTAAAACTATAAAATGGCTAGCTATATTCCCCCCATGATTTTTGTGCATATATTAAGTAAGCATTACTTAATAAAATAAATTACTTAATAAAATAAGGTAAAGAAAATATTCTTTTCCTTTGTAGGTGAAATAAACAGATAAAATCCTCTGCTTAAATTTGATTTGAATATTTAATATTATTGAATATTATATTGAATATTTAATATTATTATTGAATATTTAATATTATTGAATATTTATTCAATAATATTCAACTTGAATATTTAATATTATTATTTTTTGCCCAACATGTGAAATACATTCTTCATAATATGAAATGCAGTCTTTCCTGAATCATACTCAGATCCTTAACAATTATGTTTTATAAACCACTGAGTTAATAAATAAAAAAACCTTTTCTTTTTTAATGCTATTTTACAACAAAGTAACACTTGACCTATTTTATAAATAAGACAATATATTAAAATTCAAGAGCTAAAGACATACTTTACTAGTATTTTGAATTATGTTATTTGGCATCAACAACTCTTCAGATTTTAGACAAAGTAAAAACGCAAGTCAGATATGTAAAGATAAGAAGAAAACTTCTAAGAATGTAGACACTAAGTGACTTCCATTTGGCAAGCCAATCCCAGTGGCTTATTCCAGATATGACAGTAAACAAGGAATATAACAGACCCTTATGGAAATCAATAGGAATCAACAGTAAAAACATATGATTTATGAATTACCATGGTTACAAGCTTTCAGAACAGGTCTTTCAGAGGTTGGGCTGAAATTCTGTGGCACATCTGTATCTAAAGGAAAAAGAAGAAAAAAACAAGTATGTTTAATATTTACACAAAAGTGTATTTCCAAAAGGTAGTTTCCTGGAAGCAAAGGTGTACTCTGAAAACTTCACAAATTATCATTTAATGTTGTTACTATAAGTAGTTCTCCACCAACTGATGCATTCTGTAGTAAATAGTCCTGTGCCCTAAATCTATAAAAGAAGGGGGGGGGGAGAATTCACCTTTAGCCCTTGTTGTGCGTTTTCTTCTGTCTCGAAAAGCAGCACCTGACTGCAAGGCCTCCAGTAGGCTATCCATCACACCTGTCTCATCACCCTCTGTGAAAAGAGATGGAGGGAATTCCTTCAGCTTTCATGGTTACCATAGCAATGCCAAAGGATTTACAGGGCTGGAGAAGAAACCATAGCAATAAAAAGCTGGCAATTCCAAATTCAGACAAGCCTTTAATTTACTCATAAATCAGATCTCCAAGAAGTCAGCCCTGTTAGTGTTCATATTGTGTCCACTAATGCAGACCAAAGTTCATTTGATTCATCTCACACCACTGCGTCCTAAAATGAAATAGAGCAGTAACTTTAAATATAATGCAACATCATTCATATGCTTCTAATATCTCTGAAACCTGAATGAAGCCACATCATAAAGCCATGTGGGTTTGCAGAAGCAGGTTACTTTGTAGGACATCATCTTCCAAGATGAAAATGATTATTTGCATACAGTATATTAGATGTTCAGATTCTGATTCCCTAAATGGATCATTTATGGATTTGTGAATGTCCACTCATGAAAATAGACTTTCATTTACTAAATACTTCGATCCTCTGTATTTTTTTAACCATTTAACGCTGCATTTAAAAAAGCAGAATTCGGACTTCCGGGTTGGCGCCATCGCCGAATGGCGGACTCCCTCCGAGCTCCGGAGGGAGCCGGCTCGGCAGGGGCTGGGTTTTACCGCACCGGCGATGCGGGGACCCTTAGAAACCACGGCCACGGGGGCCGTGGACTTGGAGACTCGGCTAGCACCGCTAGCGCCCTCCCGACTCGTGAAGGAGCCTTTTTAAAGGCTACGGATCGGGTGCCGGGGAGAAGCGTGGTGCTTTGAGTCCTCTGCCATCCCTGCCGAGCGAAGCCGCATGCCATCCGGCGGAGAGCGCTGACTTCTTCCATTGAGAATTTGGACTTTTAACAACAACCCGTGAGTAAATTGGAAATCGGGTTTAAAAGAAGAAAAATTTTTTGGATTTGAGACGAGCGGGGGGGGATCTAAAAAGGAAGTCAGTCCCCCTCCCTATTGTAGACATTTTAAAACAAGGATTGGGAAGCCAAGGCCCAAAAAGAACGGTATCTTTGCTAAAATCAAGAATTCCATGATGGGAAAGTACAAGAATTGTGCTGGAGGAAGAATTGAAGGAGAAGGAAAATGCACCCCCCTCCCTGGGAACCGGGGCGATTGAGGAGTGAGCCTGGTGAAAAGAGCCGGTGATTTTGACAGCTGTTAAAGTAGCTGTCAAAGTCGGAATTTTAAAGAGGATTTTATTACAAGGACCTGGCTGGTCAAATTTGTTACAACTTGATATAATTTGTTAAGACTCGAATACAAAATGGCGAAAATACGGAGAACAATCGGATTTTTGGAAACAAAGTCACAACAACCCCCCTAGAGGAGCTTCGGGACATTACAAAGATGGGCGTAAGCCGGGAAAAATACAACACTTCGGAATTTCACAGAACTGGTTATCTCCTGGGAAAGCTGCAAAACTGAAACTGAATCTCGTCTACAGGGTGTTTAGACTAAAAGGAGACAACAGAATACTTTACTGAAGAAGGAAGGGACCGAACGCAAGTTTTTGTTCCTGAATAACAACAACCCATGTAGAGTTACTAAACTTCTGAATAAGAAAGTTTTAGCAGCGGAACAAGAGGAAGCTGGACTATAACCTTGAAAGAACAATGGGGGGAATTTTATAATTTGACATTTTTAAAGATTTAGGAATTAATTTTTAAAAAGTAATCCTAAAAATGGGAAATAATTCTGCAAGGAGTTGGGGGAAAAATGGGATTGATGGACTTAAGACTTCCAGGCTGGAAACATAGATTGGAGGATAAGGGAAATTAAACCGGGGAAGGGGAGGGAGAATTAGAATCCAAAGGCTTGCAACTATTTTCTGAATTGGTTTTTTTTTTTCTAATATATTTCTTATTTTTTTATACTTTTATTCTGTGTGCTTTTACTTTAATGGGAAAAAAGGGGGACATTGTGGAAAGAAAAGGGGGCGGGCTACGGGGAGAGATCTTTTGCTTTTTTTTATCAAGGGTGTTGCATAAGGTTTGTATAAATTTAAATTTGAACAATGGGGTATATAAATTGTGCTTTAAATCAGAAACAGAACTTGTGGAAACAACAATATGAAAGGGGAATACGGTAGGGGTGGGGGAAGGGGGGAGTCCCAGAAAGTGGATGTTTGAAAATAAGGTTCTGAATGTATCTTCATAATTTCTTTTCTTCTCTTTCTGTATTTTGGAAACTTCAATAAATATTATTTAAAAAAAAAAAATAAAAAAGCAGAATTCATTCAAAGTATAGTTTGATCTGAAACTATGCACACGTGTGTGTGTGTGTGTGTGTGTGTGTGTGTGTGTTTAAACACACATATGCAGAGACACAGACCAGAGATAGCTGGTACAAAGTAGTCATACCAACTTTAGTAATGCCTACTCTCACTGGCTGCACCCTCCATGGGCTTGCAGCCTTTGGGAGGACTGTCCATAAGCCAGTACTACGTCTGAGCCAACACAGTTTAGTTTCTCTGCTATAGGGTCTTATACAGCTACATACAATTTCAAAAGAGCTACTTAAAGCAGATATGCACATATACTTCCCATTCAACAATAATTTTGCAGTTGTTTGTTTCAAAAAAATGTAATTCAAGTTACGTCAAGTAATCTGCACAAAATTGTTTTCGATTTCTCAGACAGAATATATGCAACGGGCACCACAATTTAAGAAGGATACTGACAAGCTGAAATGTGCGTAGAGGAGGGCAACCAAGATAACAAAGGTTCTGGAAAGCAAGTCTTATGAGGAACAGTTGAGGGATTTTGGTATATTCAGCCTAGATAAGAGGCTGAGAGTAAATATAATAGCCATCTTCAAACATCTGAAGGGCTGTCACATGGAAGATGCAGCAAGCTTGTTTTCTTCTGCTCTGGAGGGTAGGACTCGAGTCAATGGCTTCAAGTTACAAGAACGGAGATTCTGACTAAACATCAGAAAGAACATTCTGACAGTAAGGGCTGTTTGACAGTGGAACAGACTCCTACAAGAGGTGGTGGACTCTCTTTCCTTGGGGGGGTTTTAAGCAGAAGTTGGATGGCCATCTGTCATGGATGCTTTAGCTGAGGTTCCTGCATTGCAGGAGGTGGACTAGATGACCCTCAGGGTCCCTTCCAAGGTCCCTTCCCTTCCTTGGGGTCCCTTCTATGATTTTATGAGCCCCAGGTGAGCTGGGATGCAGAATTGCAAACTGCCTTAAATGTTTCGATCAAAGGACAATCTGTAGGCAATAAGTTACCATTTTTACTGCTAACTTGCAAGTAATATTCTTCTCCTACTGAAATGAAACCGATATGCTTGCTGAGCCAGCTGACAAACTGAGCTAATGCCAAACCCCCTTTTAACAATTTAGGCATATGCTGATTGTACTGCTGCATAGCTCTGAACCTATAACATCATAAGTAGTTTTTTTCCTATCCTAAGAAAATTGTATAAGCAGAAAAAAAGATGAAGAAATCAAGATTAAAAATGATAGTTTTTAGGACAATCTACATTATGAACTGAGCACCATGTCCCCAGTAAACTCTCCTCCAGCTCAGAAAGTAAATGGGATTTTCAGCATGGACAGATTAGTTTAGGGCAGTCTTTTTCATCCTCGAGTCCCCAGATGTAGTTCTCAATCCATTCCTCACCAGCCAGGTCAGGGATGATGGGAGTTGTAGTTAAGACCACATGGGGACCCCAGGTCAAGAAAGGCTGGCCTAGGATAGGATATAGTTGCAGCATTTTCCAATTTCAGGTCCACTTAAAATTTGGGAGGTACCTACCCACTACTTCTACATGTTGTGGGAGGTGTGCCGTGCAAAGCTGGAAAGTAGGAGCATGCAGCATCTTGAATCAAGGACAGAGTGCTGGCATGGGTGAGCTGGCAAGGGTGAGCAAGGAACTTACCTTACTTAGCCCCCTAATGCCATAGCAAGAGCCAAGAGGCAAACATCAGCACAACCAGAGGTAAGGCAAGAGGGGCCAGAACATGGGCAAAGTGCACCACATTTCCCGAGCATCTTAATGTTAGCTTGAGGGCAAGAAAAATGTGGAAAGCAAAGAAAGTGTGGCATTAACAGGAAATAATAGGAATTTAATTCTCCACACAAGCAAAACATTGCCCTGAAATGATTAGTCAGATTTAAGCACATTTCTGAAGTGAAACAACCAGTTCTGCTTTTAGAAGTCATCGAGCTAGTAACACAAGCAATATTACAAGAACAAGGTTCCTGTCCACATTACCTGTTTTCATTTCCAACAAACACTTTTTCTTTCTTTGTCTTTCTATTTTTTCCCTTTCTGCTTTTTCTTTAGCAATTCTAGCACGTCTCTGCTTTTCTTCTGCTTCTTTTCTTCTCATATTCTCCTTTGCAGCTTGCTAGCAAAATATATTAAATTTCACCAGCATAAACAATTATGACTTAGAAAAATGTATACATGCCTATTTAAAATCATTTCTATGCTGCTTTTCATTTGAAAATAAATCCTAAAGCAGTTTACAACAATAAAACACCACCACAGCAGTAGAATCTGTTATAGTACTAGGGTTGTTTTAAAAAGCTGGCATCTCTTGCCTTTCCTACCCCACTTTCACTCCTTCAACCTATTGCTTCTTCCTCTTGCACACACCCAAGTCAGCCCAGCTGTCCTCCCTGCTTTTATTGTTATGTTCTGTTTAGGGGGGAGGGGTGGCAGGGAAGGGTTGCCCCATTCTATTTATTTATGACAAATATTTTTTGTATTTGTGCATACCTTGGGAAACCCCAAGCATGCAGAGACCTGCCTCTTGTACTGATATGAGAGATCATACCATTATGGCTATGTAAGAATCAGGATCAGCACTCTCCCCTGAACACCTGAAGTAAGGGGCAGCGACAGAGTTATATACCTAGACTAGTAGCTGCTGTTTCAAATGTATCTGGTTCTCATGTAACTTGGGGTAAAATGGTCCACCATGCTTGCATATTAGGTTGCTTCTACCAACAAAATATATACTCATCTTTCTAGTCAGCCTTCCCCAACCTTCAGTCCACCAGATGATGTTGGACTGTTAACTTCCAACATGTCTGACCACTGGCCATGCTGAGATTGTAGTCCAACAATATATGGAGACACAAGGTTGTGGCTGGCTGTTCTTAGTGATGTAAAGAATAGCTGAACCTGTGAAGCAAAAGCATATTCATCTATACTACTTCTGCAGAGTCTAGAATTTGATTGTCATAAGATTTACCATAAACATTGTCCTAAAATTGTTCAAGTCAGTTAGAAATTCTTCCACTGAAACTTTCTTCCAATCGACGGCATAAAATTCCATTACATTCCGATAGAGTGTTTCCATACTGTTATGCATCCTCGAAAGTTTCTGGAACTGTTCCCGTGCTTGAATTACAAAGGTGTATTAAGTTTGTTAAGGTTACAAAACTGATTGTCAAATGACTTCCATATTGAGGTGCACCTGTCTCCATTCTCACTAACTTTCAGGAAGAATTTGAAAACATTCCCATTTACTCAGGTGTTTGGTAGCTGAAGAATATTGTTCCTGGCAACTCCAAGATCACTTGATGGAAGAGAGTACGTTTTTAGAAAGTTTTAGTGTTTTACAATTATTTTGCTTTGTTTGCCAGTCTGGGCTTCTTCAGGAAGAGGGGCGGGATATAAATTCAATCAATCAATCAATCAAAATAAACAAACAGAGAATACTAAGTTTCCAGGAAAGAGGAAATAGCAAGTTATCAGCAGTAACAACACCTCTCCAATAGCATGTAGTTCTTGTAATAGTCAGCATTTTTCGATTTTTCCTTTCTATTCTTCCTACATTTTTCATACCTCAAAGATTAATTGCCTCTGCACAACCCAAGTCCCACTTAGATAACAAACTAGTGGGAATATCTTGCTTTAACTAACTGCATGTAAGCTGCTCTGGGAGGCTGTTCCCCCCACCTCGAAGAGCAGGGAGCAAATACTCTAAATAAGAGATTTCTTCTTGGGCACCAATACAACACAAACTAAACACTGCAAAAATACATAGACTAGTTACTCAAAGCGCTAGTCCTCTGAAACATTCAAACAAGTGAACTTCTTTGGTAACAAACTTACTGATCCTTCTCAAAATCAATGAGAATTACTGTTCTCTAACTAATATTTTATTAATGCTCAAAAATAAATGTTTGGCAGTAATTTTAATAAAGAAAAGTATTGGGAAACAGTTCAGCACTTTAATATTCTAATTAAACTTTCACTTCTGTTCACTCACATAATTGTTTACTTCCATGCCTCTGCAACTTTTTTTTGGTTTAAAATACACAACATTGCCAACATTTTCTTAAACATATCTATATTTTTCACAATTAGTAATCATCACTTTTTCTTTTATCTAGTATACCACAATGTTACAGATCCCCTTGCAACACTCTCAGCTGATACTTTATTTTTTCTTCATAGTATTCCTCTACACACGTCATTTTGTGATTTTTTGGCTGAATTTCTGATAATCTTTAAAGCCTCTTAATACTTAAACAAACCATGCTCGTAAATGCACAATGAAAATCAAACATGAAAAGGTGCTTGTTGCAACTGAACCAATATTCCTACACGTCTCACCTCCTGTGTTTCTAGAGTCTCAGTTCTTATTTTGCTAAGCATAATAGGAAGTCATCATTCAGATGGCATTTTCACTATGTGCCTATATCAAGTTGGTTCCACTGGCAATTTAATTTTACATCAACAGATCACCATACATAGCCAATACTATCATCTAACAGAGAACAATTTATATAAATCCCTTTAACGATCAGCACACTATTAAAACGTATTACTATTATTAATCAAGCAAAATTTAGCAGGGTACTAAATGCTTTATTTCCAAAACTGTCATTTTCTTGATAAAATGAGACACTATTTTCCTGCTATTCTGAAAAAGTACAGAAGTACAAAATACCATTTAGTTCATAAAATTATTTTTATAGATTTGTCATCTCTTGCAATATATATTTAAATGGCTTTCTAAAGTGACCAAGCGGTGCAAGAAAAAACTGACAAAAGTATTTTATCAATTTGTTTTTGTAGATAAGAGCTCTAGAGCTTATCGTGTATTTTGATAATGGTGTGCCTGTATTATAATCAAATAGAAATGCGAGCTTCTCAAAACTGTTCAAGGACCAAGGAAAGGGAGTTCATGATGGCTGGGAGTTTGTTAAGAGGGGGATAGTAAAAGCACAACTTCAGGCAATACCAATGAGACGGAAACATGGAGGGCGCCTAAAGAAGCCAGGGTGGCTATCTAAAGAACTTTTAACTGAGTTAAGATTAAAAAAGGATGTGTACAAAAAATGGAAAAGGGGGGAAACCACCAAAGAGGAATTCAAACAAATAGCCAGCACGTGTAGACACAAAGTCAGAAAAGCTAAAGCACAGAATGAACTCAGGCTTGCTAGAGAGGTTAAAAGCAACAAAAAAGGCTTTTATGAGTATGTTTGTAGCAAAAGGAAGAACAAAGAAACAGTGGGGGCACTCAGAAGAAAAGATGGTGAAATGCAAACAGGGGACACAGAAAGGGCTGAACTCCTCAATGCCTTCTTTGCCTCAGTCTTCTCCGATAAAGAAAACAATGCCCGACCTGAAGAATTTGGAGCAAATGATTCAGCAGAGGAAACACAGCCCAGAATAACTAAGGAGATAGTACAAGAATACTTGGCTAGTCTAGATATATTCAAGTCTCCAGGGCCAGATGAACTGCATCCAAGAGTATTAAAAGAACTGGCAGATGTGATCTCAGAACCACTGGCAGTCATATTTGAGAATTCCTGGAGAACAGGCGAAGTCCCGGCAGACTGGAGGAGGGCAAATGTTGTCCCTATTTTCAAAAAGGGGAAAAGAGAGGACCCAAATAATTACCGCCCAGTCAGTCTGACATCAATACCAGGGAAGATTCTGGAGCAGATCATTAAGCAAACAGTCTGTGAGCACCTAGAAAGGAATGCTGTGATCACCAATAGTCAGCATGGATTTCTGAAAAATAAGTCATGTCAGACTAACCTGATCTCGTTTTTTGACAGAATTACAAGCCTGGTAGATGAAGGGAACGCAGTGGATGTAGCCTACCTTGATTTCAGCAAGGCATTTGACAAGGTGCCCCATGATATTCTTGTAAAGAAGCTGGTAAAATGTGGTCTTGACTATGCTACCACTCAGTGGATTTGTAACTGGCTGACTGACCGAACCCAAAGGGTGCTCATCAATGGTTCCTCTTCATCCTGGAGAAGAGTGACTAGTGGGGTGCCACAGGGTTCTGTCTTGGGCCCGGTCTTATTCAACATCTTTATCAATGACTTGGATGATGGACTCAAGGGCATCCTGATCAAATTTGCAAATGACACCAAACTGGGAGGGGTGGCTAACACCCCAGAGGACAGGATCACACTTCAAAACGACCTTGACAGATTAGAGAACTGGGCCAAAACAAACAAGATGAATTTTAACAGGGAGAAATGTAAAGTACTGCATTTGGGCAAGAAAAATGAGAGGCACAAATACAAGATGGGTGACACCTGGCTTGAGAGCAGTACATGTGAAAAGGATCTAGGAGTCTTGGTGGACCACAAACTTGACATGAGCCAACAGTGTGACGCGGCAGCTAAAAAAGCCAATGCAATTCTGGGCTGCATCAATAGGAGTATAGCATCTAGATCAAGGGAAGTAATAGTGCCACTGTATTCTGCTCTGGTCAGACCTCACCTGGAGTACTGTGTCCAGTTCTGGGCACCACAGTTCAAAAAGGACACTGACAACTGGAACGTGTCCAGAGGAGGGCAACCAAAATGGTCAAAGGCCTGGAAACGATGCCTTATGAGGAACGGCTAAGGGAGCTGGGCATGTTTAGCCTGGAGAAGAGGAGGTTAAGGGGTGATATGATAGCCATGTTCAAATATATAAAAGGATGTCACATAGAGGAGGGAGAAAGGTTGTTTTCTGCTGCTCCAGAGAAGCGGACACGGAGCAATGGATCCAAACTACAAGAAAGAAGATTCCACCTAAACATTAGGAAGAACTTCCTGACAGTAAGAGCTGTTCCGACAGTGGAATTTGCTGCCAAGGAGTGTGGTGGAGTCTCCTCCTTTGGAGGTCTTTAAGCAGAGGCTTGACAACCGTATGTCAGGAGTGCTCTGATGGTGTTTCCTGCTTGGCAGGGGGTTGGACTCGATGGCCCTTGTGGTCTCTTCCAATTCTATGATTCTATGATTCTATTCTATGATTCTATAACCCAATTTTCATTTAACTTGTTTGCACATCTATACCTATCAAGTAATTTAAATTAGTTTCATCATAATGTTTGCATAAATGGTTTTAATGTTCTATTCTTTATTTCTCTGGAATTCCTATCTACAGCAAAAAAAGCGGGGGTGGGGATTTAATTGCATGTAAAGTAGTGTACACAACTGAAATGGACAGCTAACTAGAATAATCCAGTAAGGAAGTCTTTTATATAATTATAGATTCTATCAATAATAGAACCCACTGACTGTGCACATATCTGACTTCTAAAAGAAATATGAATGCTAATCAATTCATTAGCCAGCTCCAGGTTATGATATTTAGTGACAGGATGTAATAGCCAAGTTGCCTACAGAGCGTAATTGTATGGCAAGTGAGAAATTAGTTTTCACAAAGCCCCATCCTTCCTGTCTCAGCTTTCCCACCGACTGCTTTTTACGAGCTGTGTGCCTTTCAAAAGACATCAGCATCATTCAACTTCCCCTGTCATAACAATAAGAGCTCAGACAGGCCCCAACTTCTTCACGCTGTGCAGGTTCATCTAACCTTTACATCAAGTCTCCTTTGGTTTGTAATTTATCGTAACTCCAGTTTTCCTGGAAGTGAGTGTCTTTAATTAGAAAGCTCACAGCCATTACCAGAAACCACATGTAACTCCACTGTTCCTCAATTATTCCCTGCCTATAGGGAGTGTTAGCAGAAGAGAGCTAACTATTGCATCTTAACAGTGTTTAAAGATCAAACCATCTGTTTAAGTGTCACATGTGAATTTGGTTGAAATGGTGAGGTATTTCTGTGAAGTTTCAGATAATACACTCTCTTATAAATAAGAGTAACCTGTGTGTAAACCTGTAGGTAGGGTTTATGAATACATTTTCATGTTCAGTGCTGTCCTTCAGGCAAGCAATGTATATGCTAGAATGCTTTCAAGGTGGCAGTTAAGATAGCAAAGACAAAATTAAAATTACCATGTGCATGCATAGCCATGCTTACATGCGAAAGCACAGAAAATTACTAACCATTCTGAGAGCTTCAAATCCTTATCATTCAGATGATCAACTGCTGATTCTGGACAATCATAGGCTAGAAGGCAGAAATACCTATAGAAATACCCAGGAGGGCTTTAAACTGACTAATGTGGGGGAGGGAGACAGTGCTCCTGAAGGTAGGAGTCTATCAATTGATGAAGATGATCATCCAAATGTCATAGACCAAATGGAGCAAACAGCACGCAGACCTAGTGGTGGGAGGAAAAAATCCTTAAATAAGAGACACGGGGGAATGATTAATGGACTTCAATGTCTGTACACTAATGCGCAAAGCATGGGAAATAAACAAGATGAGCTTGAGCTCTTGGTACAGCAAATTAAATATGACATAATAGGCATCACTGAAACCTGGTGGGATAAGTCCCACGATTGGAATGTAATAATGGAGGGATACAATCTATTTCAGAGAAACAGACCAGACAAGAAAGGAGGAGGAGTGGCGTTATATGTCAGGGATGTGTATACCTGTGAAGAGATCCAAGATTTAGAACCTCAAAGCCAAAGTGAGAGCATTTGGGTCAAAATTAAGGGAGAGAAGAATAACAGTGACCTCATTGTGGGAGTTTACTATAGATCCCCAAGCCAAACGGAGGACATAGATGATGCCTTCCTGGAACAGATGGCCAAGCATGCAAAAAGAAGGGAGATAGTAGTAACGGGGGACTTCAATTACCCGGATATTTGTTGAATGTCAAACTCAGCCAAGAGCATAAGGTCAAACAGATTCCTCACTGGCCTTGCAGACAACTTCATTGTCCAGAAAGTGGGAGAAGCAACAAGAGGAACAGCCATTTTAGATCTGGTCCTAACCAATGTTGATGACCTGGTTAGTGGGGTAGAAGTGGAAGGATCATTAGGCGCGAGTGATCATGCTCTTCTGAAGTTTACTATACAGCGAAAAGGAGCAGCCAAGCATACTAGGACTCAATTTCTTGACTTTAAGAAAGCCGACTTCATAAAACTTAGGGAAGTGCTGGGTGAGATCCCATGGACAGTAATACTAAAAGGAAAGGGAGTTCAAGATGGCTGGGAGTTTGTTAAGAGGGAGATAGTAAAAGCACAACTTCAGGCAATACCAATGAGACGGAAACATGGAAGGTGCCTAAAGAAGCCAGAGTGGCTATCTAAAGAACTTTTAACTGAGTTAAGATTAAAAAAGGATGTGTACAAAAAATGGAAAAGGGGGGAAACCACCAAAGAGGAATTCAAACAAATAGTCAGCACATGTAGACACAAAGTCAGAAAAGCTAAAGCACAGAATGAACTCAGGCTTGCTAGAGAGGTTAAAAGCAACAAGTTCAAGTTTTATTGCGGGAAAAGCCAGTGACACTAAACACCACAAGATCAAACAAAAAGAAATCAACAACAACATCAGAAAATAAAAGAAAAAAAAAGATTACACAAGGGAACTTCGCAGTGTGCCATTCAACAGATTTGAGATTTACGCTTCCTGATTACTAAAGTGCAAAATTTGGCCACCTCATATGATATTGAGCTTGAGGAATCTTCCAGAAGGTATTTTCGTAGAATTTCGGGGGAGGATTCCAAATAATGTTGTAGGGGTATAAATTTTGATAAAAGCGGCAAAATAAGTTGAACTCGTTCTTCACTGTAAAATTCGCAAAATAGAAGGATGTGTGTGACAGATTCTACCTTATTAGACATACAGGGGCAGAGACGCGCATGCATTGGTAACCGCGTGAATTTGCCGTACAGCACTGCTGAGGGCATTGTCTCAAAGCGGGCTCTAGAGAAAGCCCATCTATAAGCTTCGTTAGTGATGTTAGTTAAGTAAGGGGCAGCTGCAAAATTAGGCCAAGCTTTTAAGCATTTATACGTCTCCGGGAGTAGGGCGTCTTCTTGTTGTAATTCGACATCGTAAAGTCTCTGAGTGATAATTGCTTTTGCCTTGTTCGGAGTTTCAATAAAAAGATTTTCAGGGTTTAGGCCAATTTGTTTGATCTTATTAGTTATTTGCATAAGCCAAGGAGGATAGGGAGCTGCGGCCAGGAAGCAAGGTAACAGTCCCTTAGGATTGTAATGGATTTTCAGCCAGAGGGATATTGCTTGCTCCCAGACTTTTAATTCCACTCTGGGCAGTCCTGCCTCTTGCCTTAAGACTGCATTAGGTGTACACTTCGGGGTAGCAAATAATGATCTTAAGAATTTTGATTGTACTGTTTCAAGGGTCTTAAGGTTGGCAGAGGGGCTAATTTGAGAGCCATACAAGAGTTGGGCTAAAGATTTTGCCTGAAAAACTTTTAGGGCCATCGGGAGGAAGCCAGCTCCTTTCCTTCTGAATAATCTAAGGATGGCATTTGCACTTCTTCCTGCTGATATAGCTGATGTGGTCAGGTGTGTTGACAATTTGGCATTATAAGAGAAAGTAATGCCTAAGCATTGGAAGGTCTTAGTCTGTTCAATGGCGTTTCCCTTTACGCTCCAATTATCTTTCCTGAAGGAGTGGTTAAAATGTACAATTTTGGTTTTGGCAAAGTTAATTGTTAACAGTTCAGTGTTACATTGGTCACTAAACTTTCCTAAGGCACGTTTCAAACCCACTTTGGTTTGAGAGAGAAGAACAGCGTCATCCGCATACATTAAAACTGGTACTTTTCTGCCGTTAGAGAACACGGGGGGGGGGGGGGTTCGATTTCACGGCAACATGTGACCAGGGAGTTAACATAGATGTTAAATAAAAATGGGGCTAATAGGCATCCTTGTCTAACTCCCCTTTGGACTGGGATTTCTCTAGAGTCTGCCGTCCTGTGCGAGTCTTATCTGGAGGGTATTGTTCTCATGAAGCTTAATCATCAGAAGTAATAACCTTCTGTTAATACCCATATTGGCCAATTTGGCCCAGAGCCTACCCCTGGATACAGAATCAAATGCTGCCTTTAGGTCCACAAAGGCCGCATACAATGACTTTTTCCAATGTTTCACATACTTATAAACAAAATAATCTAACACTAAGCAGTGATCTATGGTAGAACGTCCAGATGTAAACCCTGCTTGTTCAATTTCTAGCAAGTTATTATGATCTAACCATTCACATAATTTTAGGCATAGATGTTTTGTATAAAGTTTGCAGATCACATTCAGAAGACTAATTGGTCTATAATTAGATGGGTCAGAGGGGTTGCCCTTTTTAAATATAGGAACAATTATAGCCAGTCCCCAATCTTTAGGGATTTAAGTTGCCTTATCTATATATGAAAATAGATTTGCAAGAACCGGGGCCCACCAGTTTATTTGCGCTTTCAGAAGTTCAGCGACAATGAAATCACTTCCTGGGGCTTTGCCAGATTTCATTTGTAGAATTAACGAAGTGATCTCGGTTTCAGATGTTGGGGGCCATGGTGTATCATTATCTAAAGGGATGTTAAGCAGCGCAGAAGGACGATGTTCCCTAAACAGCACTTTATAGTGCTCTTCCCATGAGTTTGCAGGGATTATTGTGCCCTCGTTAGGAGTTTTGGTTTGACTGGAGATAATTTTCCAGAAGTTGGAATTGTCTTTTTCTATTGACGCTTTTATGAGGGCCTGCCAGATGAGAGAGTCTGCGGTTCTTTTTTTGGTTTTTAGCAACTCTTTGTAGTTCTTTTTTTTAAGTTGTAACTCTAATTTAGTGATAGGGTTAGGATTTTGCTGGAAGACCTTAAAGCATTCCCCGAGTATAAGTTTTGCCTGGATGCATTCGCGGTCAAACCATTTTTTGTTGGTAGGGGACTCATTGTGGTTAGGTCTCCTGAGTCTTGACAATAACGGTTGGAGTTTTCGGATTAAAGTGTTATAATGGTCAATTGGGGAGGTCTCTTCAGTGCCGTTGGAGGTCAGATCAGCCCAAAGGAGTTGACCTTCCATTGATTGTGTCCAAATGCTAAAATTGTTATTAACATAAGGGGACCATTTAATTCTGGATCTGCCTATTTGTTGTAGAACATTAGGATCAGGTGTCTGTGGGGCAAGCCCACATCTAGAGGGTTCCCAAAATTCAGTCCTTTTAAGATTTAGGGGTAGATGGTCACTTTCGGTTCTTATATCTACAGTAAATTCAATATATTCATCAAAGAGTTCTTGGGAGACAAGGATGTAGTCAATAACAGAATGCCTTAAGCCTGACCAATAAGTGAATTGGCCAGGGCAGTCTCCCGAGGAGAGGCTGTTTAAAATAACAAGGTTTAATCTAAGTGCCATTAGAAAAAGACATGTACCAGCAAAATTGGTAACTGGGTCAAGTGAATGACGCCTGAATAGGGGCCAATGTTCATCATTAGCATTTAGGGGACCCATTCCACTTTCGTTGATTAGCTGTTCGTCTGAGTGGCCTAGCCTTGCATTAAAGTCCCCACCAATAATTAAGGAGGCAGAGGGGAACTTATTTGAGACAAGGAGAATGCAGTCTTCCAGTTCGTTCCAGATGTTTTTAAGATCAGTTTGTTTCATAAGTGGGTGAATATAAACATTGATGCATATGATCTTAAAGTGGGTAGAGAATATTTTAACAGCCAGAATCCATTTTTTATCGATTTTCAATTGGATAGGGGAGGTTCCTAGATCTGTCGATACGAAGGTGCTCAGACCTCCCGCCGGTCTTCCGCCTTTTGGGCCGATTGAGGCACAGGAATGGAAAGCAAAATAATTGTGTAGTTCAAAAGGATTTTGCATCCAGGTTTCTTGGAGCAGGATGATCTTGAACTGTGATACGTAGGTTAGAACGTCTTTGTCCATTGTTTTCGATTGCCATCCAGCAACGTTCCAGGATAGTAGTAGTGGTGAGAGTCATTTTGTCTCTTCTTTGGAGGTCTTTAAGCAGAGGCTTGACAACCATATGTCAGGAGTGCTCTGATGGTGTTTCCTGCTTGGCAGGGGGTTGGACTCGATGGCCCTTGTGGTCTCTTCCAACTCTATGATCCTATGATTCTAAGTGTCATTACACCTTGGTGACTGTGCCAGTAGAAACTGTATCACTCAGTATGGTGCAAGAGACTTTCAGGCAGGACTGTTTTAAAATGGAATGCATTTATATCCATTCAGTGGATGTGAAGGTGTGATCCCTGCTGCCTTGAAAGAGGCAGTAGTGCGGCTGCTCCTAAAAAAACCCCAGCTCTGGACCCCTTAGACTGGAACAACTATTCACCAGTTGAATATACCCACTTTGGGGGGAGGTGGTGGAGACGGCTGTGGTGTGGCAGCTGAATGTATTCTTGGATGACACAAATTATTTAGATTCATTCCAATCTGGGTTCAGGCCTGGACATGCAACTGTGTGGGCCATTGCTTGGATACAGTAGTGAGAAAGATGACTGAAAACAATCTGGGCTTGAATCCGGGCATGATAGAGACACTATGGACAAGTGGTTTCCATGTCCGAGAAATTGGTCAGTTGCCTATCCTTGATGGGGTTACACTAAGCAGGTTTGCATTCTGGGGGTGCTTCTGGATCCAGCTGTGTCAATGGAGGCTTAGTTGCTCAGAGACTAGAAGTGTATTTTATCAACTACAATTGATTTGACAGCTATGAGCATTTCTAGACAGGAAAAGCTTGGTCAGAGTACTTCACACTCTGGTTACTTCAAGACTAGATTACTGCAATGCGCTTTTATGTCGGGCTTCCCTTGTGCTTGATCTGAAAACTGCAGTCAGTGCAGATTGTTGCAGCACAACTGCTGACAGGAATAAGGCATTGTCAGCATATAATACGTGCTCTTAAGTGATTTGCACTAGTTACAGATTTGCTACCGGGCCAAGTTCAAGGTGTTACAATTAGTATATAAAGCCCTTGGGACTGGTTCACCTCAGAGACACTTTACCCCACATGCGCCCATTTGATTGCTTCAATTTGCAGAAGTAGCGCTGTTGAAGGTGCCACATAATACCTGTTCCACATTTATAAGAAATCAATATTTTATTGTGGCAGCACCTATACTTTGGAACTTGTTGCCTATTGATATGGAACAGGTGCCCCCACTGTACACTTTTCAGCATGTGCTAAAATATTTTTGTTTAGATAGGCCTACCAGATACCTAGCATGTTGATGTGTTTTAATCTGTTTTTACTTTATTGCTGATTAAAACTGTTGTTAATTGTTTTAATTGATAATTTTATTGTTTTATTCTTTTTGTAATCTTCTTTGAGGTTTCTTACAACCAGGTAGTGTATACATTTTAAGAAATAAATAGATATTTATGTACAATACCAATGTACTGACCAAGTGTTAAATATGAAAATACATTCTGTAGCCTCAAATGGCCAACAGCTAACATTACTCTGGTTAGTAACATGAAGTGTCATGGGAACTGAATGTGAAGCATAATGGTTTAGAGCTGCAGACAATTAGTTCTTTCATACCTTCATTAAACCTTCCTACAGGCCAACAAAAACAAGAAACCCACAAGAGCACATCTATCTGCTTTTTGTGGACCCCCCCCCCCCCGGTGCTGTCTTTTGTGCTAATGCTACTTGCTTCTTAGTGAATTACAAACCAGACACAGAAAAAAAAATCACATCAAAAAGCATCTGAAAGGAAAAAACCTGAACCAAAATTAGCAGGCAAGATGCACAGGATTTATGGAAAAGAATGATGGCGGCTCCTATAAATTCAAAGGAATAATTACACATACAATTCCAAACAGTAAGAGAAAAGAAGCTTTAAAAAACTGAAATTAGTTTGTAGTTCAGACTAAAAAAATAATCAAAATGGGCAATCTAAATTGGTACCCCAAGCTGGCAACTCTTCCCTCATTGCTAAATTAAGCTGTTTTCCATCCAATTTAAGTAGTAGTGCTTAACTAGTCAACTTCTCAACTGTTTCCTCCAGTAATATTTTCCATTCAATGAGCACTTTCATGCCTATATGACGAAAACGCCAAACCACTGGAGATGACACAGGACTACCTTCAGATTATGAATTATAGGTGAATCTTCATTAAAGCCGTTTTAGGTTCTTAGTAATTCAAGGTAGAAATGAGGTCAGGGTTGTCAGAAGTGATGGCTATAACTTTAATAAAGATTATGCAAATAAATTTTTAAAGTGTTAAAGAACCCTAGACAAAGCCAGATAAGTTATTTAACAGCAAAAGGATATGGACATCTTTGTCACAAATTTGTCATGAATATCTTCAGAAAGGGGAAAGGTCTCTAAATCCTTCTCAAGTTGTATAAGCTGCCTTTCCATCTGCTTTAGGCTCTTCTCCAAGCTTTCTGCTGAAACTAAGCATATATTTATAATTAAAACCTCACACATATCAAAAGGTGAATACTGTTAGTAGATGCTTTCTTGCAAAGATTCCTATAAGTCCACATTATGAAATACTTTTGTCATGTGTTGAGTTCTACTATCTACTCAATATCTTCATGAATGATCAGTTTAATAAATTTACTCAGTCATATCACCGGAAACAGCAAATGTACTCAGGCTCTGACTAGTTAATGCACCAATTGAGTGATTTGGAGAGGGCATACTGATCACAGTTGAGACAGTATATAGGTATACAATTAGTACCAAACATACTATAGTACTTACTCTTCATGGGGACATATGCTTCTGCCAGACTCTCTCATCTTAAAGGCAGAACGTTGTTCAGTGGTAGGTGCAAAACTTGTTTATAGTATCCTGGTGAAGCATATAATTACCAAGAGTAGACTAATAACCATGAGGTGCACATGACTTTATGTACCAGCCAGTCTGTTTTCCAGATAGAAACATGTTAAAATTTTGAACTTCTAGTTTTGCTCTCCTGTGTTTCAGGATTTGCTCCAGAAAACTTTTCAGATCACCATGAAACTGTGGTCTCTAGTATAGGTGAGATAGATTTGAATGGGCTGAAGCACTTGATTCAAGGAGCAAGAACAAATAAATATGGATTCCAGAATTTATAAACCTCTCTACAGAGAATACCTGAGTTATGTTCAAAATAAAATGTCAACTAAGTAGAGCAGGGTGTCTAACCTTTGAACTTCCATCTCTAGCTGGACTATGACTCCCACTATCTCTATTTCTCTTGCTGCCTGGGCTGTTGGGAGCTGGAATCCAAAAATATCTGAAAGACCACAGATTAGCTGCCCCAGGGATAAAGAAACACCACTTGTATCCTGAGATGTGCCCCAAGCACCACTAGTACCTTAGTGAAACTTTGGATGTGACTATTAACCCAAACCGCAACTACCTGTACTGGAAGTGGCTGAGATACTGGGGGAAGTGTTGAACTTTCATGAGCACCATATCAGAATGTGTGTGTCTTCTGTGTGCCTGGGTACTCTGTACTTCAAGCACTATTCGAATGGACCTCAATATTTTCATCTTGACACTTTTATTCAGAATATGTAGAACCACTTTGGAGCAGAATCATCCACATATCCCCATTCTGTTGCACCATAAAAAAGACTCCAGAGTGCCTCTGGGCCTGTGAAACTAAATGTTCAGTAGGTACAGCATATGTTTGATGACTAAGCACGTTAGCCAGTAATGGCGCTCATTTCTGGATCTCAGGGGGGTCTTAAATCTGTTCCTTACACTCCTGGCAAATTTCAGTGGCCAACTTTTCAGCCCATACATTCATGCTGGCCTGCTACCCCTGTGGTGCAAAGCAAAAGGATGCAGGATGTGCAGGATAACCTGGCATTAAGTGCAGCATGGCTTCTTCTTTCTGAGGGGGGAGGGGAGGGAGGATCCCTATGGCTGAAAGTGTGGAGAATTATTGAGGGCTTGCTGCTTGTCAGTTTGGATATACATCTGTTTGAGCCTCTGGTACTGCAGGACTACTGATCTTTTTCAGATTTGAAATCTTGACAATTCTTATGCCAGTCTTGTAGCTTCTTACCTTTCAAAGACGCATACCAGTATCATGTACAATATTTCCAACTCTGTGTTGCTGCTTTCTTATTGCACACCACTATTCTGTTCTGGACATTTTCTTGGTTCAATATGAACTTTCCTGAAATGACCTTCCACTTACAAAGAAGCTTGAAAAGTAGTATATTCTGGAATGTAAATTCTTGGGTGTGGGTACAAACTTCAACACTCAAATCAAAAATTATTCATTCTGGACAACAGCTGAATAAAATATATTAGCCCATTCTTTAATACAAACCTCTGCTTGCTTTATCTAAGCTCTGCAAGTCTTCAACAAAGCTTAGGACTTCAGGATACTTCTCTTCACACAATTCCACCAGAAAATGAAGCAGTGTTATCTTCTGATCAACTGATTTGGTGTCCTTTAACTAGAAATTAGTAAGTGAATATTCAGAAGCAGTAATACATTTTGATCATATATTTTATGATTTACAAAATAGAAATTGAAATCAGTTTTCCTGCACAATATCTGAAAACTGAGTTTTGAACCATTAAAAAAAACTAATTGCATTTAATTTGCCATTTTAATTGAAAATTTGATTTTCATATTCAAATTTTGTTTTCTAATGCAGAGTTACAATTAGCACAGACATGGTCTAAAGCAGTCCTTGCCAATTTGGTGCTATCCAAATGTTTTGGACTACAACTCCCATGATGCAGTGTAAAGTATCTAGAAGATACCAACTTTTTAAAGGAACACAATGTAGCAACCTTATTGACCAAGTTTAGTCTGAGTAGGTGGGAGACCATCTGCTCCGAGTTCCTTGATGGAAAAGGGGGGGGGGTAAAAATGTCTAAAATAAAAATAAAATAATAAGCTTTTCAGAGTTTGACATCAAAGTTTGAATATTTTTTATTCAGGGAATGTTTCCCAAAATGTTTAATGGATGAAGATATTGCAAAATTTCTAAATAAGACTGCACACCAGGAGCCTTTTACTGGAAGATACTGCAAGATTCAGGGACACGGGTGGCGCTATGGGTTAAACCACAGAGCCTAGGACTTGCCGATCAGAAGGTCAGCAGTTCGAATCCCCGCAATAGAGTGAGCACCCGTTGCTTGGTCCCTGCTCCTGCCAACCTAGCAGTTCGAAAGCACGTCAAAGTGCAAGTAGATAAATGGGTACCGCTCCAGTGGGAAGGTAAACGGCGTTTCCGTGCGCTGCTCTGGTTTGCCAGAAGTGGCTTAGTCATGCTGGCCACATGACCCGGAAGCTGTATGCCGGCTCCCTCGGCCAATAAAGCGAGATGAGCGCCGCAACCCCAGAGTCGGCCACGACTGGACCTAATGGTCAGGGGTCCATTTACCTTTACTACAAGATTCAATTCTAATATTGATGCTTTAGTATCAGATAGTAGCCAAATATGTACATATCCAGTGCATATTCGGAAAATATCAGCCTTCAAAATCAGAAGAAAAAGCTGAAATAAATGTATTTCAGCTCTGACTGAGTATACTCTGCGTTGTACAAATCTGAAGTACTTGCAGAACTGGGACCAATTATTTGCTCCGTTGAACCCTTAACAGAATTCACTAAGTGCAAGCTTTCAGTTTCATTTTTGATGTACTACTAAAAATATTCGTAATTGAGACAATGAGCAGCAACAATAGCTCACCATGTCACACCTTTTTCTGTCGGCTTGAAACACCAAAGCTTTTAAAACTGTACAGCAATCTCGAAACCGAGCATACACATTTACAATATCTACTATTGTCTAGATCAAAACAAATTAACTGCTTTTATAAGTGGGTGGGGGTAAATGAATAGACATTTAAGCTGAAGTTATTGAAGATGTTAGGTGTCAAAAAACAGAAAGCAATTTAAACTGCATTGTAAATATGAAAAGCAAGTGATTGCAGCACTGAACTCAGCATTCACAGCTCTTTAAAAAGACTCACTTTACATAAGGAGCAGAGGTTAAATCCAAACGTCTGTGCATTTCGAGATCCTGCATTCATGTAGTTTCCCATTAGCAATACTAGTTCCAGAAGCTTACTGAAGCTCCTGCTCTTCTTTATCTCTTCACAGGCAGCACTGACAGCCATGATGTCAGGTTTGATGTTATTCACCTGTTCCTCAAACTGAAGCTTAAAAAGAATAGCACTCAGCCGTGGCTTCAGCCTCTTTACACCGCTCATCTGATTGAAAAGGGAAAAAAGTTCTCTTTTAAAACCTATGTTATGCTTTAGCATGGAGCAGGTTGGTTTAATCTTGGATGATTTACAGGTATGACAAATGGACTGAAGCCAAACCTCATGCCTATATACTATCCCAAAATAGATGAATGAACGAGGAACACTTGTTTGAGCAATATTTAACTTGTGAATAATTATCCTTCTCAGCTATATTTAACTTGTGAATATACTAAGCCAAAAAGCCCACTAGCATTTCTTCTAGTCTTCCAGGTGCTTCTTATCAAGCTGTTTGCACAGCACCACACATTACTACTGGGGTACATTAGTGCATAAGCAGTTGCTCAGGCCATAATAAAGTTTGAGTGACACATATAGTTCTAAGCATAATTATTCAGAAAATGTTATAGGAGAATTATTTGTGTACATGTGTTCTTGGGACTGCAAGTCTCTTCATTCTTCTTCTGCTTCAATATTCTAAATTCAGGGGATAAGGTGGCAGAAGTGCATAAGCAAAATCCCTGCAGTATATCAAAACCTCAGCATTATCTTGGACTGTTCAAACACTCATAGCCCTTACTGCCATTGAACAACCAAAAGAAACTAGAAGGCAAGTGTCCAGTTTTCTACATTTCTTATGTAGAAGAGCCAAAAATACAGCTTGAGGTAAAATACTAAAATACTTCTCAAAGATTCAAAAATTATAGTGATATTGTTAGCATCACATATGAAGCAGAAGGAACAGTGCTACTCACCACAATACAGAACTGTTCTGGTTCAGACAAGTTTTCATATTCACTCTTCATTTTGGACAATTCATTCAGTTGTTTTTGTTCAGGAAGGTGCTTTATTAGATTCTATGTATCATGAAAATATATGAAATATATTAAGAGTTTTCACGGTCTTTTCTCAGTAAATGTTCCCATGAGGTTTTATTTTACACAACCAGTTCAAAAAATTTCAATTCAGTCTCACAAAGAATCAAAGGAATTTGCTCAGACAGCAACACATGTAAAGAAAAAAGGATTTTATCACTAAAAAAATGAAAACTAAAACTGACTCCAGTGAGAAAATAGAATTCAATTGTTGAGTGCAAAAGTGGAAATTCCTGATTTTTGAAAGTGCAAGTTTCCATTTTCTTCACTACTTGAAAACTATTGTAATCATAGCCCCAGGGAAAAAAGCTAAGTAGCAGTCAATAAACAGCCTTCAAAAGAAATGCCATACAAGAATATGGGGGTGGGGGAAAACAGTTTTTTAATGAATGCTGACAACTGGAAATTATTTTCTCATGGAGAAGTGAACTCTTAAGTGGGTTACTAGACTGGCCTCCTAGTCACAACCTGGCAATTCTAATTCCCAGAAAACACCAGTGTTGAATTTCTATGCTACAATAAATATTCCTTAAATTTTATGTGAGTTTAAACATTGACTATGTTATTACTATGATTACACTGTTGCATAAGTCGTGTGATTTTTTAAAAAACAAAACAAAAATGTTATTATTTACATCAGTTACTATGCTTGTTTATTTGGGCAAACTGCTTTTTGTTTGTATAGTGATACCACGTAGAAAATTTGTGTCAAAAAACATATAACCTTTAAATAAAAGTAAACTATTAAAAGTACATCATTACAGTCTAACTTAAGAACTGATCTAGACAAGGGCGGGGGAGAACTGATCTAGACAAGGTATTTAGCACTAGGATTTCAAGCTACACCAATGGCATTATTCAGCACAGATAACAAATTTACAGCATGATGGCACTCAACTCAAGGTACAAATTGTACCAGATGATATAAACAAAGGGGCTGGAAATTCTGTAGCTCTGTAGAGCTTTGTACAAAGGTTTTAACCAACAAACTAATGCTGTGTGAGCCCACTTGACAGAATAAAGCCTGAGGTTTTACAACAAAACCCTGTACCTTAAAGGTGGGAGGGTTTGATATTCATACCACACATGGCCTAATAGAAAGTGAATGTTCTAACCTTCATTAGAACATTCTCCTTCTCCCACTAATGGCCTATGCTACTAGATGGCTGGCAAGAGAGACCATACATTAGTTAAGGCCTAATTACACCCATCTCCATTTACATCATCACATTCACTAGCACAGCTGGGGGGGTATCAATATATACCACAATTTATACAACAGTTCTTGCTCTAATTCTTGGCTGCTGTATTGCTTCAGAGAGATTTCATGCCATTTTATTCATCTCCTATCACTTGGGATATTTAAACTGAATGTTTTTAGAAAGCTAAAGCAATTGGGGCGGTTTGTCACTGGACTGCAAGAATAGAGTACACTTGTCACTTCGAAAACTTGATCACTGAAATATGGATAGTCAGTGATATTAAGTGAAGCCCATCCACAGGCAAAAGTGGCTTACACTCTCACAACAGAACAACTTCTTCCCCTCCCACCTGTGCAGTTCCCAAATCGACTCCAGAGAGTTGATGGGACCTTCCAAAGTAGAAGTGGGGAGCATGGAGAAGCAGGTGAAGAGGAAAATGAATTCTGCTTATACAATGTTGAATATCATCCCATCACTCTCCACACTTCAAGAAAACCAGTTCTTCCCTCCACCCCAAAGTCTTTAAGCCCAGGAACAAACAAAACTCCAGACAATCCCCAATATCTTCAACTATCCCTATTTGCTGTATCATGTAGACTTAGCCTACTAAGTGACTACATCTGCACTGGATTGGCTTTGCAGTGAATAGTGCTTTGAGGCATTAGCTTGAACTTCATGACCTTTTGCTCCTTCCATGTTTTATTGTTGTTTTTTCAGTGGTTGTAACCAGCCCAGGGACCTTAAGATGAAGGAATGATGATGATGATGACTTAGGAGACGTTTAGGAGAGTATTCTTTTCATCACTGGAATTACATCAGGCTAGTTTTATTTTAAAACTTACATCCTGCCCTTCTGCATTAGAAGCCAAGTCAGCTAAACATTAAACCAACAGTTTTTTATTCATAAAAACCTGATTATAAAGCTGTTTATCAGTTCACCATACCTGAAGCATAGACTCCGACAACTGGGCTTCATCTGTTTCCAGTATCATCATTTTTATTTCTTCATAAGGTACCCGAAAATAACCTAAGAAGATAGCTAAGGAAAAGCACACAAACACAAACTATGCTTATCAAATGGGAACACATTTTGGCTAAGCAAAAGTAATGCTGTCCAGCTACAGTGCTTGCTGAGATGTCTACCAAAAGTTTTAAAGTGACCACTTGCTCACTTTATAAAATTGTGGCACATCAATAACTTTAGCAAGACACATGAGCTTAAATAAGGAAAGAGAAATGGAAGATAAATTAGTAAATAAAATTCTCTATTAAACCTATTAGTTGCCTTTCCCATAACAGTTATCTCAAAGCTACTTACAAAAGCAGACATTACAAACAATCTAAAACATTAATTAATGATACGTATCAGAGAGCAGATCCAACTGAACCCTATCCCATTACAAGCTAAGCATAAAATTAGGATCCAAAGGCCTGAGTGAATAAAAATGCTTTTGCCTGACATCTAAAAACAGAAAGCAATGGTGCCAGGCATGCCTCCCAAGGAAAAAGCATGCCATAAATGGGGAGTCACTACTGAGAAGGCCTGTTGTCTTGTCGCCACCTCCTTTGGAAGTCGCATGCAGAGAAGGGCCCACAATGAGGAATGTAGGTGTCAGGGAACTGCCATCAGCTCAGAGGCGAGAGGTGGAAGGGCAGTTGTGTTACAGGGAGCCTCCGAAGATCTTGCGAAGCAGTTCTTCCTCTGGCGAGGAGGGAAGCCCCGCCTCCAGTGGGGAAGGGGCGCAGGAATCAAAAGATGCTAGGGAGAGCCTCAACACCGAGCCTGATCAAAGCGCAGGGGAGGCAAGCCCCCCTTTGCCAACGCCCACTTTGTGCAGTAGGTTTGCGCGCAGAGAGGGGAGAAGGATGGGGGTCACACGACTGTTATGCTGGGGAAGGTATAAGGACCGCCAACTCCCAGATTCTGCTAGCGACTGAGCAGACATGGACTTGCAACGCTCTGCACTGTAAATACTTTGTACAGATAATAAAGCCTGTTTGCTCTCGAGCAACCACACCAACACCTGACAGTAGGGTTCAGGTTGGTTGAAGTGGGGAGAGGCGGTCCTTGAGGTACGAGACTCCCGAACTGCATATGGCTTTACAACTCAAATCGTGCCTGGTAGCCACTGCAGTCATGCCAAGATTGGGTTTATGTGTTCAGACTATCATTTCTTAAAAGGAGAATAGCTGGGCTACCAGACAAAGCTGATGGAAGGCACTCTGCACCACATAAGTCACGTGAGCCTAAAGTACCCAGAAGTACCCAAAAGCTACACACCTGCTCCTTCAGTGGGAGTGTAACCCCATCCAGGGCAGATCACACCCCACCCTCCAGTCTAGAGAAACACGCACTAACTCTATCATCTTATGTGGTTTAAACTTCAGTTTAACGGCTCTTATCCAGTTCATTACTGAGGTCAGAAACAGAGCTATCACACTCACTGCCACACTTGCAGATGTAAAGAAGGAATAGAGCTGTGTACCAGGAGCTGATAGGTTGGGCTGGACGGCATCTGTCTGTTTCAGGAAACAAAAGAAGGAGTGCAATGCACTCCAAAACTCTGGATAATCCCACTCAGCATTTCCACATAGATGTTAAGCTCATGAACTCTGAAACCTGCAGCACCTCACAAAGGCGGCTCATGTGCCCCAATCACCACTTTCTGAAGATGGTCAGCCAAGTAGGATCAAAACGTCTGCAAAGCAGTACTGCCCCCAGAGGCGGAGCAAGGCGGGTGCAGTGCGCTCCGGGTGCTGTTGGGGCCGCTGCCTGCCAGCAAAGCTGCGAAGGAGGATGGTGGCCCCTATGCAGGGCTCATGGCAGCGGCCTCGTGGGCGGGTTGCCCCAGGTACCGGAGAAGATAGCTATGCCCCTGACTGCCCACCCCCCAACTCAAAACAGCTGCTCCAGAAGAATACCATAGGCCGGATGCGAGATTGTGCCATGACAGGAATTTCCTCACCTCAACAGCATGGAGGGTGAAGTCACCATTGTCTAGTCAATAACTATCCCTTCTCCTAAGCCACTGGAGAAACTTACTAATTCTGCTGTGGGAGCAAGTTGAGAGCTCATCCACACTTCTGCTTGTCCCATGCTTTCTAGGTAAGAGTGCAAGAGGTTTTTTGTTTGCCCCACTGCTTACCCTGGGAAAATCTGCTGTTTACCACTGAATTGTTTCACATGTCAATCTGCAGAAAACTGACATTTGTTACGATTCACTGTAAACAGAGGGTTTTCCCTGAGGAAGCGGCAGGGCAAATGAAAAACCTCTCCGAAAGTACAGGACAAGCTGAAGTGTGGACAAGCCAAGAGAAACAAGCTCATTAGAAAAATCCCCATTGAAGATGGCAAATACTGAATAAAGAAAATGTCTGAGTTTAAATATAAACAACAACCATCTACTGATAGTTAAATTTGTTTCTGATGGATAATCTTCCAGAAATTTATGTACTTTTGCAATTTAGTTTCCAATGTCTGAAAGCTCTGGTATGTACAGTAATGAATCCTACGCTCACCATTACGTAAGTTAAACCTACTGTTGATATTGTTGTTATACAGGGGTAAGCTAACATAACTTCCTCCGTATGTTGGAATCACGCTGCTTGAGACTGATGGGAGGTGGAGTTCAACAGCATATGGAGGACACCATGTTGACAATCCGTGCTTTAATACAAAGTGAGAATTGAGTTTAAAATTTCTGTTTCAAGCTGTTTCTATTTTAGCTGTAAGCCACATTGATTCCTAAATATAGTAATAATAAATACAATTCAGTAAGTAGAACACTGTTATTTTCAAAAAAATCTGACTCTCTAAAATGTTTTAAACAAAGTAAAGCATTTACATACAAAGGTTTTGAGCAGTCTTTGGATCCAAAATTTTGAGTTCTTTGATTCGTTTTTTAATACTTCTCTCTTCAATATTTTCATCTTTTTTTACTGTCAAAAAGCACAACAATGTTATTAGCACACAATAATGTTAAGCATCAAACATTTCCCTAAAGATACATATTTTGTTGTGGTTTTGAAATTAAATATGAATAAAAATAAGCACAATGCAAGCGCAGAAAGTTCCATTCCTTACATATCAGAAGCACATAACAAGATTCATGTTGCTAGATTTTAAAAGTAAGCAGTAAAGCCACAACCCTAAGCCCCAATCTACACCACTGCTGGAGATTAGGAATGGGTGGAGATATTCCCATCAAAGTCATGGGCAGTATGGGTGACAAAAGGCCCCAAAATGTGGCATTATGCTGAAGACAAAGCAGGACAGTGATGCATTCACTGTACCACTGTATTCACTGTATTCAGTGGTATCTTGATTCTCAAACGCCTTGGTACTCAGACAACTTGGAACCCAAACACTGCAAACCCGGAAGTAAGTGTTCCGCTTTGCAAACCTTTTTCAGAAGCTGGACATGCTCCATTTGGTTGTTATGCTTCCATTCTGAGTGCCACAATTCCATTTTGAGTGTTATGCTGAGGTCTGACTATTTTTGCTATTTGTGTTTTTGTTTTTGCGGCTCTTTTTGTTTTGTTTATGACTGTGTGGAACCCAGTTCAGCTACTGATTGATTGATTGTGTGACTGCAGTACATTGTTTATTGCTTTCATTTTATGGAACAATGGTTTCGTTAGATAGTAAAATTCATGTTAAATTGCTGTTTTAGGGGTTGTTTTTAAAAGTCTGGAACAGATTAATCTATTTTGCATTACTTTCTATGGGTAAGCACTTTGGTTTTGGAATGCTTTGGTTTTGGAATGGACTTCCGGAACGGATTAAGTTTGAGAACCAAGGTACCACTATAAAGCCAATTTACTCAAGTTTAATCAGCATTTCCTTTAAAGAAACAAAACAAACAAAAAAAAACAAAACAAAACAGAAAGGCAGCCATGTTAGCTCATAAGAAAAAACTCCCAAATCCACAGCTGTAGATTGCCTTGATTTGATTGGTTCTAAGAAAAGTATTGCTAAACTAGATTAAAAATGTAAATTAAGCTATGCCCACACAACATCAAACTGCTATGGGCTGAGCTATTTTTTGAATCACTGTAACCAAATACAGTGGTACCTCAGGTTAAGAACTGAATTCGTTCTGGAGGTCTATTCTTAACCTGAAACTCTTCTTAACCTGAAGCACCAATTTAGCTAATGGGGCCTCCTGCTGCCGCTGTGCCGCCGCCACATGATTTCTGTTCTCATCCTGAAGCAAAGTTCTTAATCCAAGGTAATATTTCTGGGTTAGCGGAGTCTGTAACCTGAAGCGTATGTAACCTGAAGCGTATGTAACCCGAGGTACCACTGTACAGTGCATTTAATACACAATCAACGATCAAGAGTTGTTTATCAAGCAAGCGTCTGCAACTTGAACAAGTTTCATACTCAAAATCAAAAGTATCAATCAAAATCAATAGCAGCTTTGCATGAACCACCACCAGAGCACCACTTATCTATTTAAAGCCAATGAAGATTAATGTGGAGACGGAGATAGCGATATTCTGATTTTAGCTGCACTTCTCTTATACCACTGTAGCGCATGGAGCTCTAGGCAGTCACTTCCAGTGCTACTTACTTTCTCCAATTTTCAATAAAGGCCATCAAGTCATGATCAGTTTAATACACGCACGCACACCCCTCAAAAATCACAGATCTGTGTCTTGCATTCCCAACTTTGAACTATTGTACATCCCATTACAAAACATTGATCCAAAATTGTCATATGTTATATGCTCCTTTTCCTAATTCTTTCTAATTACAGTTCATATGGTATCACTTATAAAAGGCCTTAGGTAAGCCAAAGTACTATTCAACTTGGTTCTCAGACAGCACATGTAAATATTCAACTGTAGTTGTAAGAAATTCTGATGTTTCAATCAAAATCAACTAGGCTCATTTTCTAACCTAGTAAGAATTTAAAACAAAACAATTAGTTACTTACGGGGTTTTTTACAACAAAACGTAAGCTCCAGCTTGCCTAAAAGATCAGCACTCTCATATCTGCCATCATTTGCCTTAATCCAGAAACAGTTCTCATTCATTTCTTGTGGTCTAATCTGCAAATATAATAACATAACTGCTGAGTGATATCACATTAGCTACGGATATATAATAATAGAAGTCACGCACAAAATATGGAAGTTGATCATTAATATAGCTGATAACGATGAAGAGAAAGTAATATTAGTTCTTTCCAATGGCTTAGAAGTCATTCTGGATAGAGGCAGAGTTCGAAATTAGCAGGGCGCCAGGTGCATTTCACCTAAAGATTCTCTATTTGTGAGCACCTCAGAAAGTCTGGGTGCCATTTTTTGCCCCTGGCTGACACTCAAGGATTACTGAAATGTATGTGCTTTGAAGCCTTGAAGTATATGTTAAGGATAGACAATACAGTCATACATCGGGATGAATACGCTTCGGGTTAGGCAAATTCGGGTTGCGCTCTGCGGCGACCCAGAAATAACGGAGCGCGTTACTTCCGGGTGTCGCCGCGTGCACACGCATGTGCAGACCGTCAAAATGACGTCACACAAATGCGCAGAAGCGTCAAAACGTGACCCGCGCACGCAGACACGGGTTACATTCGCTTCGGGATGCGAACGGGGCTCCGGAACGGATCCTGTTCGCATCCCGAGGTACCACTGTATGTTTAAGAAGGTTAACAATAAAGAGCAGAGTGTTTTGAAAACTGAAGTATGGTGTCAATACAGTGGTACCTCGTGTTACGGACTTAATCCGTTCTGGAGGTCCGTTCATAACAGGAAACCACTCGTAACATGAGGCGCGCTTTCGCTAATGGCAACTCCCGCGGCTGCCGCGCCACCAGAGCTCGACTTCCGCTCGCATCCCGGGGCATCTACTTCCGGGTTAGCGGAGCGCATAACCCACAGAATTCGTAAGGGGAACGGTATGTAACACGAGGTGCCACTGTATTTTTTATTATAAACACCAAATTAAACATGTATTAACAATTTCTTTTTAAAATGTGATATTAACAATGTGTCACTTATGTGAATTGCATATTAGTTCATGCTTATCAAAATAATAAATAAAAAGCATTGTGCCCCCCCCCCATGGCCCACAACCCAGGTCCCAGGAGCCATTTGTCTCCTAGCTTTTCTATCCCAGTTTCTAACACTGGGAAAGAAGAAGTTAAGTCAATTCCACTGGACATACAAGGCTGAGGTAAGTATCGTGTTTCCAGACAACCAGCAGCAATGAGAGTAAGAATCTATTAAAGCTGCATTGTCCAGGTAGGCCTCCTTGCCCTCTCAAATAGTTGTGCTACTGTGTAAACTTCCCCAGGTCCCTGGACACCTCAGAGTGCAATGGACCACAACAACATAACAGTGCTGCGCAAGAAGCAACCAATTTTAACAGAAACCCATGTTCTTTTCAGCATATTTATAAACATTCACATTTCTGTGCTAGTTAATACAGCTCATCCTGGAATGAAAGCAACATGAAGGTTGCTGATTTGCTACCAGACCAAGTTCAAGGCATTGCTATTGGTATATAAAGCCCTTAACAACCTGAGACCAGTTTACCTATGAGATTGCCTTATCTCACAGGACCCGCTTGACTCCTTCGACTGGCAGAATTGGCACTACTATAAGTGTCACATAATCCCGGTTCTACATTTGTAAAAACTTGATCATTTAGTGTGGCAACACCTACACTTTGGAACTCCCTGCCTATTGAGATCAAGTAGCTGCCTTCACTGCACTCTTTTCAGCGCCGGCTAAAAGCATTCTTGTTTAGGAAAGCCCACTGAGATACTTGGAAAGCCGAAGTAATTTTAATCCGTTTTATTATTTTAACTTTTGCATGTTTTAAAGTGTTGCAAATGTTTCTTGGTTTTTTTTATCTCTTTGTAAACTGCTTTGAATGTTTTTGTTTTTACAATCAAAGCAGTGTGTATCAATTTTATGAAATAAAAAATAAAAAATACATACCCTATAGGTCATTTAGGCTATTAAGCATTTGATTCTGATGTGATATAAAATACTAAGCATCAAAGGGGGTGCAGTTTTGTTGCATATAACAGGAATGAAATAGCTGATTCTAAGCAAATAACAAGCCAAAAATGACCAAGTTTAATATCCTCCATTAAAAACAAGAAGTTAACCCAACAAACATTAAAAGCTATATTAGAGCAGTTGCTATGTTCCTGTTTCACCTTTAGTGAGACTGCAGTAGAGTACATGCTACAACTATTCACTGACAGCTGTACACTATTCATCACTATAGTACCATATTGTCGAACAACAACTGCACTATGGAGTTCAACATACCAGGGACAACGCTATCTAAACTATAATAGTGTTATCATCACCAGTTTTTAACAGATTCGTGAAAATGTAGATACGTAGCTCTGAACACACAAAAAGAAGTTACCTTCTTTAAAAGTGTTGCAAGATAAAGAAGTTCAGGAATAGTAGCTGGTATGCTGGGAAGTAAGGTGAGCAACAACCAAGGGGGGAAAGGAAACTGATCCCTTTACCACAAAACAACTATGGGATGGGGACTGATAAATCAGCATCATGAAGTAACACATCACTCTGGGCAGTGGCTGATCACCTGCACAGTGCTCATCTAGCAACTCTCATGGTTCTGCAGCCTTCCCAACACCCACTGCAAAGGGAATCTAGTACATCTACTTCTTAATAGCTGTCAAGCTGCAGTGACTTCTTCCTTGATAGCTTCTTCTTCTTGCATAACAACAACAATCTTTATTACGGTCCAGAGACCCAACAAATCGTTACAAAGCAATACACAATTCATACAGCCTACCTCCAGGTTAAACAAGCATTTTGTTCAGAATATAGGGATCACTGGTTCTTGCAACCACTGATAAAAACTTTGCCACTGCTAATGTTCTAGCATTTGTCCGGTCTTCCAATAGGAACCTGACATAGTGAGCCTCTGATTTTCCCAGGAAGGGTACCAGCAAGGGTAATATCAGTTCAGCCCTGGCTTGCTCATATTTTGCACAGTGCAACAAAATATGTTTTATGGAATCAATGTCTTGAGCACACGAGCAAAGTCTGTCCTGGTAGGGAACTCCTCTCAACCTGCCATCCAACACTGCAGAAGGAAAGACGTTTAGTCTGGCTTTCGTGAAAAGCCTTCGATAGTTTCGTACTGTCAGGTTTTTAATGTAAGATGTTAACTTAAAGACATGCCCATATTGTACTCCTACTGCTAGCAGACTACAGACTGCGTGTGATCGAGATCGCAAGTCACTGTGTGCATTATCCCATAATATTTGCTTTAGTATCTTTTGGGCGCCTTCATAACCCAGGTAATACAATTGGGGGGCAGGTGACAGACCAATAGAGGTGGCTTATTTTATGGTTTTCTGCCATTTGCTGACAAATTCCTCATTGGTCAGGTGCTGGTAGAAACCCTTCCCTAGATCAAACACTGAAATCCTGAGCCAATGTTTTAGGGCAGCCTTTTTAAGGGACGCGGGTGGCGCTGTGGGTAAAACGTCAGTGCCTAGGGCTTGCCGATCGCATGGTCGGCGGTTCAAATCCCCGCGGCGGGGCGAGCTCCCGTCTTTCGGTCCCAGCTCCTGCCCACCTAGCAGTTCGAAAGCACCCCTAAGTGCAAGTAGATAAATAGGTACCGCTTTATAGCGGGAAGGTAAACGGCGTTTCCGTATGCTGGGCTGGTGCTGGCTCGCCAGAGCAGCTTCGTCACGCTGGCCACGTGACCCGGAAGTGTCTCCGGACAGCGCTGGCCCCCGGCCTCTTAAGTGAGATGGGCGCACAACCCTAGAGTCGGACACAACTGGCCCGTACGGGCAGGGGTACCTTTACCTTTACCACGCTTTAGTTGAAATTGGGCATTTACCAGCTTCTAACAGAAGTATGGAGTTGGGGACACAGTTGGGTACCTGCAACAGAGATCGTAAAAATTTTGCCTGAAAGCCATCTAGCTTTGGCAGGTCCCCATTATGCCAGACATTTGCAGCGTACAGGAGTTGGGAAACGGGTTTTGCGTTGAAAACCCTTAAGGTTGCTGGAACATATTTGCCGCCCTTTGTGAAAAAGAATCTGAATATGGCTAGCTTTGTGATCTCCGCCTTTTGAAGGGAGGTTTTCCAGTGGTGCTTCCAAGATTCTGTATGATGGAATGTGAGCCCTAGATAACTGAAGTATTTGATCTGTTCAAAGTTATGGCCATCCAGCACCCATTTAGACCGGGAGAAGCTTCTTTCGAAATCTAAAATTTTAGATTTCTCATAAGTAATGGATAAACCATTTCCAGAACAGTAATCAGAAAATTTCCTCAGCAGATAATTCAAACCCGGTCTGGAACGTGAGATGATGGCCGCGTCATCAGCATATAACAACAAGGGGGTCCTTCTCATTCCTATTTTTGGAAGGTGTCCATCTGGGTCCATTAAGCTCTCTTCTAGGTCATTTAAGAATAGACAAAACAATGTGGGGCCCCAAATGCATCCCTGTCTCACCCCCCTAGTCATCTCGATGCTGTTCGATAACTGTCCTTGTCGACCCTCGGACCTGCAGTTTGGTTCCATTGTACAGGGCTTTTGTATGAAAGAGGAGTCATTTGTCCTGCAAAATCAGATTTAATTTGGACCATAGATGGGATCTGGGGATGGAGTCAAACGCTGATTTCAGATCCATGAAGACCACAAAGAGTTTACCCTGTAAAGGCCTGGTATACTTCTCGGCTAGGAAGGACAGCATTAGACAGTGGTCTGATGTTGAATGGTTCTCACAAAAGGCTGCCTGGGCTTCAGATAGTATATTATGTTCATTTAGAGAAGTTGTCAGTTTTCTACTGAGGAATCGGGCATACAGCTTCCCAATTATTGAGGGCAGGCTAATTGGCCTATAATTGGAGGGTACATTTGCGTGGCCTCTCTTAAAGACTGGGACTACTATAGCATGTTTCCAGCTATATGGTACCTTACCTGAGTTATTTACTACCGTATAACAGTTATTAGAACTTTACCATAACACTACCTGAAGAAATTAGGCCTTGTCTCAACGACACATGCTCTGGTTATAGCCTGGCTAGATCTACTGTATTGTGCTCTACATAAGAGTCATTTCTAAAAACAATTGAGAAACTTCAGTCAGTACAACACAATGCTTAGAAACTAAACCACCAGAGTCTATAATAACTATTATGTGCAGTTTATATTGCTATTTCTTTCTAGACACACTTTAAAATACTGCCCTTGACCTTTAAAGCTCTAGTTAATTAGGACTACATTACCTGAAAAACCATCTGCACCTATATGAGCCTGCCAAAACTTTCCCATTGGTGGCCCTGTTCTCTAGCCAATAACAGGAGACAGGGAAGGCTGATGGGAAGCAGAGGCCGGGCTTTTTCAGTGGTGGCACATACGGAATAAAATCACCTCGGAAGTATGCATGGCACCCTACCTAGCAATTTTGAAAATGACTCTCAAAACATTTTTATTTCAATTGATTAAAAAAAAAAAAGTAAAGTCACCTATGTCCGTTTTATGGCTCATTTTAAAGGGCTCTGTTTTCACTTTAAACCGGTTTTAATGTTTTATTAATTCCATACACCACCTTGTGAGGACATTTGTGCTAAAATGTGAGATACTGTTCTCTTAATAAAGGAATAAAAATAAATAAACTAATACCAGTGTCTAATAATTCAGTTCTACTTAGAATTTTGCAAAATATGCTTTCCGTTTATTTACCTTTAACCAGTTCAGTCTTTTCATAGTGACCTCAGGTTTAAATTCTTTTTTAGGCTTCAGTCCATAAGGCAGTACTTGAGGAGGAGGAGAACACTGTGCTCCCGGCAATGTCTGTAGTGGTGGTGGTGGCGGCACACCAAAAGGAGGAGCCTTTCCTGAACTACTAGTCAATGAAGGTGGCAATGGGGGTGGCGGTGGTGGTGGTGGTGGTGGCAGAGCTCCAGCTGAAAGTGGTAATGACTTGGGTGCTGCATCAGCTAATGGGACTGAAGTCACATGTCCTTCCAAAGATGTCACTGGACAGGCACCTACTCCATTCATTATTGAGCCATCCTGAAAAGCAAGTTTCCGATTTATGAATACAATCCCTAAATATCATTTAATAATATCAAGTTAAACTTATGAAACCCAGCATAACTACTCTGTTGTAAATTTGACATAAAACTGTAAAATACAATGCCAATGTGATGACAGTTTAGGAGGCAATTCTATTCCCTAACCAGTATATTGATGGCAAAGCTCATCAATAACATGCAGGCCCACTGTGTTGCTTAGCCATTTGCTACCAACCACAATGCAAAGAACTAGCATTGTGTACAAAAGCCTTATGCAGCTTAGACCCAACATTGTGCAAATTAGTAATGCTACAATGCTGTATGTTATTCATATCACATAACTTTCTCAGACGTTTCCAGTTAGGAAACATAATAACTTGGAAGCCTTGTTGGATCAGACTAAATGTCCATCTAGTCTAGTATCCCACTTCCAATAGCAGCCAATCATATGTTCCTAAGAAGCTTAGAAGTAGGGCACAGTAGCAAAAGTCCCCATCCAACCTTGTTTGTCTACCAGCAATTGCTACTCAGAGGTGTATTGTCTCCACATGCGGAGGCTACATTTAGTTATCCTTCCCAAAAGGCTTCCTCCATGAAATATGTCTATCTTAAAAAAAACCTGTACTTTTATGAAGATAATAAAAGTATAACGTAAAAATATGAATAAAGCACAAGACACTACCAATATTAGAATTCTATCTGAAATGCATAAATGTTCTTCCTGTTCTATCTAGCATGGAGTAAGAGCAGCTTCTTGTTCAAGATTCTCTTATCTCCACATTGGAACCATTCTGCCCAATGGTTTAAAAAAAAATTAGTTTTAAAAATATTGTCAGGGGACTGCCATCGAAAGGGGAGAGGGGGGCAGAAGAGTACAGGGAGCCTCCAAAGTTGCTGAGCAGTAGCACTTAGTCAGGCAGTGGAGAGTCATGCCTCCAGCGAAGCAGAGGGGCAAAGCGAGGCAAAGGCTCACAGACGTTACTGTGAGTCCAAGCACCTCGGCTCAGCCAGGCTGGTAGGGAAACGGACATGCCGCTTCCGTTGCCCAGTTTTCGCAAGGGGGGAAGGCGGAGATTTGGGGTGTCTAAGTTCTTATGCTGGGGGGGACGGACGGACCGGAAAAGGTCACTCCAGGAATCTGCAAGTGAGTGAGACAGACATTAACTTTGAATCTCTGAACTGTACATAGTTTGCACTTAATAAAACCTGTAAAAGACAGGTCGGAGTCCTGGCTGTTTACTCACGAGCAACTATCTACAGACCTGACAAATATAAATATCATGTACATATTATATAAAGACAACTAAATGTATTTATAAAAATGAAAGACCTTTTATTTAATTGTATTATAGTAACTAGTTGTATCATTATCTGAAAACTTGTTTTCAAATAGTTTTATTAAAAACCAAATTTTAGGAATAAAAAATCATTTACCTTATGCTTATAAACTTTTCCATTTGCTTCAGTGTGAATAATTTTTTCTTCAATTTTTTGAAGTTGTGCTTTTGTCTCTTGATGTGCTACAAATTCATTTTCAAACTGAAATACAAGCATTAAAGTGCTATATATCATTGTATTCATTCTTTCAATGTTTAATATAACTCCTCGGTCCTTAAGCGTTACTTATATCCATTTAAACTAAAGTTCAGCACATATTTACCTGGGAGTAAGTCATAGTGTAGTGTACACAGGGTTGAACCATTGAACAGGTAAAAATTAAGCTACAGTGATAGAATATGGCCAATAATAGTGTGACACCAGTGGAAAAAATAACTAAGATGAATAGATTTGAATACTAAGAACATACAATTTCCACAGAAATAACCTGTTATGCACATGACTGTGTGCTCATATTTAACTGGTCTTTTATAGCACACTCTATATTCTTTTCAGTAGAGAATAGCCAGTTAAATGTAAAATAGCTTTTAAATTTGAAGTAGGAGTAAAAATGGTAGACAGTCAGACTACACAGATGCCCATTTTCTAGTGTGTTATGTTCTTGGATTACCTTCAACCACTTCCCAAAAATTATGGCAATTCAGAAGATCGGAAACAGGTAGTTTCCCAAGGTACTGTTGTGCAGACACAGACTTCAAGGGGCACTCAAGCATGCTGGTCTTTTTATTTTGTTTTTAAGTGTTCCCCAAAACTGTCTTTCCAATCATGATAATTACCATCTTCCATTAGCCACACTGGGGAAATAAGGACAAATGCAGTACAAATACCTGTCTAGTTCCTAGCAGGGTGAAGCAGGTCCTTTACTTATTCCACAGGTTGATGTACTAGTTAATCATAAAAACCTCTTCGCAGTTTACATAAAATATACATTAATATTATAATAAAAACAGATATCCAAAAAAAAATTAGCCTAAAACATTTTAAAATAAAATAAAACCAGCAATTTTATAAATGTACACTATAAAACAATTATTATATGTCAGGGTAGGGTTGCTTAGACAACAGAGTTTTAGTAGGCACTGAAAACAGTACAGTGGTACCTCGGGTTACATACGCTTCAGGTTACATACGCTTCGGGTTACAGACTCCGCTAATCCAGAAATAGTGCTTCAGGTTAAGAACTTTGCTTCAGGATGAGAACAGAAATTGTGCTCCGGCAGCACGGCAGCAGCAGGAGGCCCCATTAGCTAAAGTGGTGCTTCAGGTTAAGAACAGTTTCAGGTTAAGTACGGACCTCCGGAACGAATTAAGTACTTAACCCGAGGTACTACTGTACAGCAAATATGCCTGCATAATAATATCAATGGGCAGGGAGTTCCAAAGTGCAGGTGCTGTCCCACTGACAGACCAAATCCTTACAAGCGCAGAACAAATATGTGGAATTTGTAATAGCAGTTGGGAGAGGATTTTCATCAGGAGAATGACATGGAAAAGAAGGTTTAGACAGCCCTTTCCCAAACGATTGCACCAATCCAGGAAACAGAAATCACTTGATTACTTTTTATGTTAAAACTAAAGTGTTGGATTTGAATCCCAGGTCTTGGGCATCAGGCCTATTTTAGCTCTTTAAAATCATGAATTATTAACGTCTCAGAACACATTGTAATGTATACATTTAAAGTTAAGCATATCTGAATAAAACAACCTGAAATTACTAACCTTTTTTGAAAATTCTGAAGCTCTCTCTTCAAGTTCTTCTATTTTCTTTTGCTCAATACAAATATCTAATAGGAAGCAAAGGTTTGGGGTTTTAAAAAGTAATTTGAAAAGCAAACTTTCAGCTCCTAGCCAGCCTGCCCCAAGGCTGAGCTCTATTTGGCTCACATTCCACACACAGCAGTTTCAGAGCAATCAACAGAAGATGAGTATTGAAGAATACTTAATGGTGACTCAGTTGCCCAGTATTACTTCTCTCCCTTCTTATAATAAGACATGTCAACACATAGCCAGCTGTGATATCAGGACAGCTAGAAAGCCCAGTAGCTATCAGAGACCACAGAAAACAGTGTTAAGTGGGAAGGTAATTGTGACCCATTATTGTGGCCCACAGCTATGCTTTCTAAGCAGTTTTTTTAAAGAGGAATAGGTTTGCTTTTAACCACATACCAGCTAATCTTTTTAAACATGCTTTTTATAGGAAGAATAATAATATAAAAAGACTTACTCATTAAATGACTGAAGTCTACATCCAGTCTTTTACGATAACTAAAATCTGGGTCTACTCCACTTCGATGTAAGACTATCTGTGAAATGCACTCTTCAATTAACTTAAAATATAGTGGCCTATACAGATGAAAGAGAAAAATACATATTGCAGAACAAGCTGAAAGTTCTTCATTCTACAAGTAATGTTGCTTCTGAGAAGCAAAGGTTTCATATTACAGGGTTTATTATTAATATTGATTCAATTTATATCCTGCTTTTCCCCCAAAGGAGCCCACAGTGGTATGTTAAGGTTTTTTATTTATTTTTAAGAAACTTCATTTCAGAAAAAAGCACTCTTGAAGCCTGGAGGCCTGATCAAACATTACTTTCTATGACCCTAGCATTATTCTGCCTCATGTGATACATGCCAGTCCTATGTGGTTTGATTTTAACAATCAAAATCTGATTTAAGATTGAACTGTTTAGTGTTACTTGCAATAATGATGTAACAGCTGACTATTTGTAAAGAAGAGAAGAAAAGAAAACTGCTAAGGGCCTTTTACATAGTGCTACATTGGTTACAACCAAAGTGTCATAATATGTCTTGTCCCACTACATAAATCAGGCCAAGAGAACAATAATATGTTCACATGAAACAAGGCTCTAATGCGCATGTTTTTTCCCCCAACATAGTCATCCATTATGATGCAGCATGTTTGACATGGATAAAGGAATGGATGATATTAAAAAAAATACTAGATTGCTGGATCTGTAAGGGTATGATATGGCATGCATATCTGTGGCATGAAAAAGCAAAGGTCCATAAAGACTTTTTAAATTAAACTGTAAGGAGAAGCTTTTTTGTTGTATGGTCCAGGTATAAGAATCTACTTAAAGGGAAACCGCCATAGTTGCTATCCCTCATAGAGGCTTGTGCCTTTCCTCCTGCATGGAGGAAAAGCTCCCCTTCAGCACCGGGCACTCAGCTCTAAGGCAGGCCTTGCACACAGCAAGCAGAAGAAAGGCCAGCACAGCGCCTGTCTGTCTGCCCTGCCACAAGTCTGTCCATTCCTAAAAGCAAGGGCTGAAGGACTGGCTGGCTGGGCTCCCTTACCTGCTTGCTTGCTTACTCCGAGGCCGCCACAGCTCCTGGCAACCAGCATAACCTAGCCAGCCCCAGAGGCACCATTCGCCTCGGGAGCTTGTAGCCAGGGCCGCTGCAACCAACAGCTGTGCAAGCCTTTGGGAGGCAGAGAAGTGAGAGAGCATCAGGAGGGAGGGAAGGAAAGAGGCCAGTGTTGCCCATGGCACCCCTGACCATATGATTCAAAGCACCCCAGGGTTCCACAGCACACTGGTTGAAAACCACTGGTTTAATGGAACCAAGACCTGATTTCCTAATGGGGTTGCTTGAGAGTAATGAAAAACTGATTTCTAAAATGTATAAAATGTTAGTAGAATAGGATACTAAAGATGAACTGGTTAAGGAAAAAATAACACAATGGACTAAAGACATAGGCCATAATATTGATATGGCTTCTTGGAAGAAGTTATGTGGAAAGGATATGAAATTTACTGCTTTGTTATACACTAAGAGGAAAGTATCTTAAAATGATGTACAGGTGGTATTTAATGCCAAATAAACTGGTCAATATGTATAAAAATGTGTCATGTAAATACTGGAAATGTATGCAGATAGATGCGTCATTCTTCCCTATGTGGTGGACATGTAAAAAAAGCAAAAGGTTTTTGGGAAATGATATGTAATGAAATGAAGAAAATGTTTAAATGGGCTATTCTGAAAAGACTAGAAGCTTTTCTTATAGGTATAATAGGGTTGTATGTTCCAAAGAAGATGACCAGATTATTTATGTATGTGACAACAGCAGCTAGAATATTATAAGCATGGAAATGGAAAGAAGAGAAAGTTCCCACAAAGGAGGAGTAGCTTTTGAAAATAAAGGACTATGCAGAAATGGCAAGGAGATTAAGAGAGCAAAATGATGAACTTTTTATAGAAGAATGGAGGACTTTCGTGGACTATTTTAAAAAGTATTACAGTCAAATGAAATCACAGGCAGGAATCGAGATAAAAGCAGTATACGAAAAATGATAAATTGTAAAAGAGAAGCTTTTTGTAATGAAGCTATAATGCAGTAGAAAGGGTTTCAGTATAAACACTGTGGAGGTAAGGGTGGGAAGTCCAGAAGAGACTCATTTTCTAGAATTGTCAATTGGGATTTGGCACAGAAACCACCCTGCTTGCATAACATGATGACCTCTGTCAGGAGAAAGACAGGGGCAGTGTGTCCCTGTTAATCCTCCTTGACTTTTCAGGGATACCATCAAGCACTGTATCCTCCTGGGGAGGCTATCCGAGTTGGGGGTGGATGGCCACTATTTTGCATTGGTTCCAGTCATACTTGGACGGCCGTCTGCAGTAGGCGATGCTTTGGGAGTGTTTTTTTGGCACCATGAGGCCTTCAATGTAGGGTCCCTCAGGGCTCAATTCTTTCTGCCATGTTACTTAATATATACACGAAGCCTGGGTTTTGGAGTGTGTTGTCAATGGTAATCTGCTCAATTTCTCCTTTACATCTACAGGTGCAGCAGTGGGTGTTCTAGACCAATGCCTTGCACCCTCAGGAAGGGACTGGATTAGAGCCAATAAACTGAAGCTTATTCCAGATAAGACTGAGGCACTGTTAGTGGTGGTTCCCTAGACTGAATAGATGGGAGAAGGCCCGTTCTTGCGGGGGTTACACTCCCTTTTAAAGAGCAGGTTTGTACTTTGCAGGTGCTCCCAGATCCATTATTGTCATTTGAGGCCCAGGTGGCCTTGCTAATGCCTTCCATCAACTTCGGCTGGTGGATTACTGCAATGCGTTATACATGTGGCTGCCTCTGAAGATGATTTGGAAAATTCAGCTGGTGCACAATGGCCCAATTGCTCACCAAAACAGAACAGTTTGGGGGGCATATAATGCCAATCCGGGCCCAATTTAAAGTGCTGGTGCTGACCTATAAAGCCTTACACAGCTCAGGACCTCAATAGCTAAGGACCGCCCCTCCCCATATGAACCAACCCAGACCTGTCCTCCAAGGCCTTCTCTATGTCCCTCCTCTCTGAGAAGTTCAGAGGGTAGCAACATGAGAACAGGCCTTTTCTGGGGTGGCCCATCTGGAATACTATCCCAAGAGAGGCTTGCCTGGCATCATCACTACATGTCTTTAGATGCCAGGCAAAAACATTTCTCTTTACCCAAGCCTTTGGTCATTAAATAATTTATGGTCTGTTAAAGGGGGACTGATATTATTATTATTATTATTATTATTATTATTATTATTATTATTATTATTATTATGTTCCACAGAATATATTTTAAATGTTGTACACCACCCAGGAATCTTTTGATAAAGGGTAGTATATATATTGAATCAATCATTATCATCATAATCTAAGTGACAGTTCATGTGTCATTGGAGACAGCTCAATCTTGCAAATAACTACTCAATCTACTCATGTAACCAGAGAAGGGAACACCTGCAAATCAAAACTTCTCTTTCATGATGAGAAAAAACACTACCTAAAAAAATAAAATAATGGAAGGGAGCAGAGTTTTCTCATATGTCACTTTCAGAATTATATTGCTACCATGGGTAATCATGTGAATAGTTGTTTACAAGTGAGCTTGTTCCAATATATGAATTGGTTCTTAGATATGCTGGCAGCAAAGACCACCTTCCCTTGGCAAGCATATGGCCCATTTTAACTTTAGTCTAGGAAAAGCCCAGTTTCCCTTGGAATTCCTCCTCTTATCAAACTAAGTAACTTGCATCAGTTCACAAGTTATTCCCTTTTCACAGGGGGGAAAAAAAAACATCCAGGGAAAAATTCCAGGTGGTAAACATTATACAATCTTTTATAATAAATACCTAGGTAGGAGCTATTGCAAGTTTTCCTTACCTTATAAAAGAGTCATTTCTGATCAACAAGAGATGCTGAAGTATAGAAAGAAAATAGCCTTCTGCACTTGTGTCTTTTACAGTGTTCCACACCACATTGTAAACATCATTTGCTTCAGTATCCAGGTCAAGGATGATACAGCTAATTTGTATTCAAGGCCATACAAGTACTTTACTCTTTCAAAGCAAAATTTATTTTTTATTATAATTTCAACATTTAAATAACCAAGCTGAGATGTGTAAGTTAAGCACAGCTACTTCATGTGTTTGGCCCAAACTGCCTTCCCTGCTCGCCCGGACCCATAGTCCTGGAACAACATGCACACTCTCATTTTCTACATCAGCACCTCTTACTTCCATTTAAAATGGAAAAAAGAAAGGCATCACCAATGGGATGCTTGCTACCAATCCCAGGTCTAAAATTTTTGGGTTCTCTGTCCTCTTTCAAAGGATATTCAAAGTCCAATCTGATATCTTCTAAACGATGGGAAAATTCAATCATGTCTTCTTCTGTATGTTCACAGAACACTTTTAGTTGAATATCCAAAGCATCATTCTTTAAGCATTTCAGTTGCTGCAGCAGGAAGGGAGAATACAATAGTGCTTAATTAATGACTATGTATAAATATAAGTTATTCTGAACAAAATCCAATTTTTAACATAGCAAGGGATTTATTTGGGAGAATTTACATTAATTATTCAAATAAACAAATG